>NC_055687.1:1692500-1785000 GCF_017639745.1 Melanotaenia boesemani | reverse complement strand
AAAACACACAAACTTGGTTGCACAAGCAAGACATGTTGCACTTTACTATGCAGGCTCTCCCAGGATTGTACGGTCCATTTTGTGTGTTTTCCCTAGAAGAAAAAGCTAAGGCGCGCTGTTAGCCGGCTAAAAACCGCGGTTATGTTACACTCTCTCTTCTTTCCACGGATATTGGATACCTGTCAATCAAAAGGACATGTCCTTAATTATGCTGAATTTCAAGATTAAATAACATTGAAATGGATGAGTTAGAAACAAATTCAGCCCCCTCACAGTTGGCATGAAGGTAAACTTGACCTTTTAATCCTTGCACCTGTTATCAACATTCTTAGTTTATCGCCTCACTAGCAAATCATAAAGAAACAACATGTGCAATCTATTTATGTGTACACACACGTTTGTGCTCTTTATCAGGAATCTTAGTTAATCAGGCCCTCAGTGTTCTCATCTTCATCACTGATGTTTTACTTCAGGCCGGCAGTCCCATGCGAGGAGAATCATGTGGTGTTGGACAACCTCAACAAAACATGACAAACATGAGGGCGTATGTTTCCACTGCAGAGTAAATATGATGAACCTCCATTTAAAGCTATGAATAGACGTCAGACTGAGGATTTCTGCAGAGCCAGGAAACGCCAGACATCTGAGCAGCCTGACAACCAAACAAAGTTTCATAGAGATGTCCTGCTCATGTTGGCTTTGTTCTCTGATTGCTTTCAGGTGGTTGAAATTTGAGGAAGACGTGGAGGACGGCGGGGAGCGCTGGAGTAAACCCTACGTGGCCACTCTGTCCCTGCACAGCCTGTTTGAGCTGCGTTCCTGCATCCTGAACGGCACCGTGCTGCTCGACATGAGAGCCAACACCATCGAGGAGATCGCAGGTCAGCACGCCGACTAGCGTATGAGTCCAGGTGGCGTGCTCAAGTCTGGGAGACGTGAGCCAGTCTAAGCAACGCGAGTCTAAGTGACACGCTTGAGTCCAGGCAGCACGCGCGAGTCCGGGTGACGTGAGCGAGTCCAGGAGGTGCGCTCAAGTCTAAGCGGTGCGAGCAAGTTTAAGCGATGTGAGCGAGTCCAGGTGGCATTCGCCCGTATGGGCAACGCGAGCGAGTCCAAGGCGGGGCTCTAAGTGCTGTGAGCAAGTTTAAGCGACGTGAGCGAGTCCAGGTGGCGTTCTCCAGTACGGGCGACGCGAGCGAGTCCAGGTGGCGTTCTCCAGTACGGGCGACGCGAGCGAGTCCAGGTGGCGTTCTCCAGTACGGGCGACGCGAGCGAGTCCAGGTGGCGTTCTCCAGTACGGGCGACGCGAGCGAGTCCAGGTGGCGTTCTCCAGTGCGGGCGACGCGAGCGAGTCCAGGTGGCGTTCTCCAGTACGGGCGACGCGAGCGAGTCCAGGTGGCGTTCTCCAGTACGGGTGACGCGAGCGAGTCCAAGGCAGCGCTTTAAGTGGCAGGAACGAGTTTAAGCGACACGCTCTAGTCCAGGCAGCATGCGTGAGTCTAAGCCACATGAGCAAGTCTAAGCAACTCACTCGAGTCCAGGCAGCGAGTGCGACTCCAAGTGGTGGGAGCGAGTCCAGGTGGCACGCGCTAGTCTACGCGATGCAAGCGAGTTCAACACGTGGGCGAGTCGAAGCCGCTTTGACTGACGCACGCCACCCAGATTTGTTTAAGCGACATGAGCAAGTTGAAGCGCCGCGGGCTAGTCTAAGCTACGGGAGCGAGTCAGCGCAGGTAAGTCCAACACACGGGTGAGTCCAAGCGCTGTGTGCGAGTCAAAGCGGCAACACCACATCTCATTACATCTGCAGGGATTGCTCCATTAGACAACAGCAATGATCACAGAGTTGTTAGAAATCATCAGCTGACCATTTTATCTTCCTCCTTGTCTTTCTCCTCATTCAGACATGGTGATCGACAGCATGCTGGCCTCGGGTCAGCTGGAAGGAGGAGTTCGGGAGAAGGTGAAGGAGGCCATGTTGAGGCGTCACCACCATCAGAACGAGAAGAAGCTGAGTAATCGCATCCCTCTGGTCCGGTCCTTCGCTGACATAGGCAAGAAACAATCGGACTCGCATTTACTGGACCGCAACGGTGAGGTCGCAGCGCTCTTGTCATTCTGATGTTCACCTTTTAAATATTGATCTGCAGGACGATCAGATTTTTGGATCCGGCAGGGAGCAGTAAACAGAAAGACAAGTATCTTTAATGTGAGAATTATAAGGTTCCAACTGTTCACCCATAGCATGCGACGTAGATCTGACCAACACCAGGAAGGACAGAAACGTCTTTTCCACTGAATAATCTATTGATATTATTGGTGGGACTTGATAAAAAATTAATCTAATTAATTACAGGATGTGTAATTAATCTTGATTAATTGCATTTTAATCCGTCCATTTTCTACCTCTTGTCCGTGTTCGGGTCGCGGGGGCAGCTGCCTAAGCAGGGAAACCCAGACTTCCCTCTCCCCGGCTACATTCACCAGCTCATCCAGAGGGTTCCCGAGGCGTTCCCAGGCCAGCCCAGAGATGTAGTCCGTCCAGCGTGTCCTGGGTCTTCCCCGGGGCCTCTTTCCGGTGGGACATGCCCGGAACACCTCATCAGGGAGGCGTCCGGGAGGCATCCTAACCAGATGCCCGAGCCACCTCATCTGGCTCCTCTCGATGTGGAGGAGCAGCGGCTCTACTCTGAGCCCCTCCCGGATCACCGAGCTTCTCACCCTATCTCTAAGGGAGAGCCCGGCCACCCTGCGGAGGAAACTCATTTCGGCCGCTTGTATTCGCGATCTTGTTCTTTCGGTCACTACCCACAGCTCGTGGTCATAGCTCATTTTAATTGCATGACAATATTTGCCCAAAAAGCTAAATTTTATCATTTAAATGTATTTTAGCATTTTTAGACTGAATCAAATAATCGACACAGACATTCATTTTGTAAACTCAGGCTCTAGTCATGTCTGATAAAATGCATTTAATTGCATTTCAATTCTAAACAGTAGAAAAAGAAAAATCCCAAAATGAACAGACCTAAAGTTAAAGAGTCATTGTGACAGGGTCAGCTGTCACCATAATGGTAGTTCCAATCACCTACGGCACACACACAAACATACCTACCTGTTTGGAGGGGAATGGTTATTGTTTCTATTTGTTTTGTATTTTACCTGTTCACTTACCTGTGAGTTTTTGGGGATGATGTAATTGATGTGATTACTTACCTGATGAGTAGATTGTGTTCAGCTGAATGTCATGAGTAGAGATGTGATGTGATTGGTTGTCCTGCCAGACACACCCCTTTTTGCCAGAAGCACCCTTTAAAGAGGGGGGGCTGAAGGGATTTTTTTGGTTATATATAAATGAAGGGATGAAGATTGTTGGATGAAGGATGAGAATGATGCCAAGGGTGGTGGATTAGATGGATTGCGGAAACTAGTGAGAGTGAATGAGTATTGGACGACATCCTCGTCAAACTGTAAATATTGTAAATATCATTGTAAATATCACCAGCGCTGGATCACCTCACCACTTCCTAAGGAGCGCTCACCACAATAAAGCTCCCAGAAAACGCAAGCCTTCGACCACAGTTTTTCTTTCATCTGGTGAGAGAACCTCGGCCCACTGCACTGTGTCTGTGAAAGCCGGCACAGGGTGGAACCCGGAACCCAGTTCCATCACAAATGGTGGCAGTGGTGGGATACGGAAATCATCGATCCATCTTCAACAACAACAAACCAGACCATGGCATCGCGAGGCCGCCCGAAGCCGATCCGACGACGGGGCCTCCGCTCACAAGCAACCGCCGCCATCCAGGAGGACGAGACGGAATGGGACACGGAGGCCGCTTCCGAGGAGGATGCACCTGTACCGTCTACAGCCGATCCGGGACCGTCTGGGAGAGGACGCAGTGATCTGGAGACGCTGCTGAGGAGCTTCCTGACGTTACAGCAGAAAAGAGAGGAGAGTATGCTACAGGAGCTACGCGGAATCAAGGTGTCGCTCCAGCCCCCTGCTCAAACCCCGGCGAGACACCCAACAACAGTGATAACATCAACACCTGGCAGCAGCACAGTGACAGCCAGCAGTCCCAGCGGTCACCTGATTCTCCCGACGCCAGCACCGCGTCGACAACCAGAGAGGGAAAGGCCGGAAATCAGAGCTGAGCAACCAGCTGTGGAACGGGTGTATGCTGCACAGCCAAAACTGCCGCCTTACCAGTCAGGAGAGGACATCGAAAATTATCTGTTGAGATTTGAGCGGATTGCACGGACCTGGAAATGGCCGGACAGCGAGTTGGCGTGTCGCCTCGTGCCATTATTATCCGGTAAAGCGCTGGACGCTTACAGCACGATGGACGAGGAAAAAGCTCACTCTTATCAGGACCTTAAGAGTGCGCTCTTGGCCAAGTTCGATGTTTCTGCGGAATCCTACCCGCAGAACTTCCGCCAGTCTTCTGTCCCCACGGGTGAATCCCCGATTGAGACTTATCATCGGCTACGTGGTTTGTACCGGCGCTGGATCCAGCCGGAACAAAGCACCAAGGAGCAGATCGGAGAACGGATTATCACCGAGCAGCTGTTACGGGTTTTGCCACAGGATGTACGCACCTGGGTGCGGGAACACGACCCCGAGTCTGGATTACAAGCCGCTACGTTAGCGTCTCAGTACGTTAACGCGAGGAAAGGTGTGTGCAACAGATCAACGCGGGGAGCACAACAACACACCGAGACACCGCTGCAGAACCGTGCACCGACGTCACGTTGGACAGAGGAGGAAGTACCCCGTTATCGCCAGACTTCAGGTATCAGGGCAACTTCGACCGGTAAGACACTTTTATGTTATTATTGCCAACAATCCGGTCATAAAGCAGCAGACTGCCCATTAAGGAAATCCAAAATGTCTGGGGCATGTTATGTGCCGCGGGAGGAAGCACAGCATGGACATGAGGTGCGACCACCACGAACATGTAAACAGGTGCTCGTAAATGGTCAATCTGCTACAGCAATGTTGGACGGTGGGAGTTTTACTTCCCTGGTTAGCAGACATTTGGTGTCATTGGCTGGTTTGGAGTATGACAACATGCTGAATATCATGTGTGTACACGGAGATAATCATACTTACCCACGTACAGAAATCACGTTATGTGTGGATGATCAGCCATACATTATGAATGTGGGTGTTGTAGAAAACTTACCAGTGGATGTTATTGTGGGTCGAGACATGCCTCTGTTGTTTGAACTTTTATATTCTCTTGGTCTCCCAGCTAATGCTAAGACATGCAAATCGAATGTAGACATGGGTGAGAACGTATCAGGCCCGGTTACAACCAGAGCCCAGGTAAAACTCGGTTTGTCCCCTCTTCCAGACTTCCACGATAGTCTGTTTGGAGAAGGCAAGCTCCGAGTGAAAAAGACACGGCAACAACGTCGTGAAGCTAAGAAAATGGGGAGTTCTATCCAGTCTGTTTCAGAGTTATCTGTGAATGATGTATGGAAAGTGCCTGATGACATAACTGATTTACAGAAACACGATAGATCATTGAAACCATTATGGGAAAAGCTAAAGACTAATGATGCAACTTATGGAAGTGAAAGAGTGGTCTTAGAAAATGAAAGATTGTACCTGCAAACTGACAATCTGAAAAGACTGATAGTGCCTAGATCCTGTCGCACTACAGTCATGCACATCGCACACACCATACCTTGGGCAGGTCATCTCGGTCGTCACAAGACGTACTTAAGAGTCAGCGCACGTTTTTTCTGGCCAGACATGTATAAGGATGTGCAAAATTATGTGGCTATGTGTCCCATATGCCAGAAAACCAGCCCGGTACGCGTTTCCGATCGCGCTGCATTATTTCCACTTCCAACCATTACAACGCCTTTCCGTCGCATCGCCATGGACATTATTGGTCCGCTCGTTAAGAGTAGCCAAGGGCACCAGTATATCCTTGTCATTTGTGATTATGCTACACGGTATCCAGAAGCATTCCCACTACGAACAATTACCACCACAGCAGTAGTTAACGCGTTAGTCGAACTCTTCTCCAGACTTGGAATACCTGATGAAATCATCACTGATCAGGGAACCAACTTCACGTCTCGCTTAATGAAGCAGTTTCATGCTCAACTAGGCATTAAACCCATAAAGACTACTCCCTATCATCCACAAACAGATGGACTCGTGGAGCGCTTCAACCAGACCCTGAAGCGCATGCTACAAAAGTTTGTCAGCGATACAGGAAGAGATTGGCATCGGTGGCTGCCCTTCCTACTTTTTGCCTACCGAGAGGTGCCACAGATGTCTACGGGCTTCGCACCCTTTGAACTCCTCTATGGATGGGATGTTCAAGGACCGTTGGACCTTCTCCGCCAGAGGTGGGAGGAGCCATCGGGAAATCAGACCCCATCAGAACGAAGCATCATCCATTTCATATTGGAAATGAAAGAACGACTGGCCCGGTATCAAGATGAGGCGGAACACCACCTACAGGAGGCCAAACGTGCCCAGAAGACATGGTACGACCAGAGAGCCCGACACCGAGAGCTACAGCCTGGACAGAAGGTTCTATTGTTATTGCCATCGTCTACCTGCAAGCTGTTGGCTAAATGGCAAGGACCCTATACGGTGACCAGGAAGATGGGACCTGTAACCTATGAGGTTCACCACCCGGAAAAGAAGAAGACTCACCAGGTTTATCACATAAACCTCCTGAAAGAATGGAAGACGGACCAAACGTCTGCAGCCTCAGTCAGTTTGGTTGCCTTGGAGAAACAGCGAGAAGATCCAGGAGGGGAACCCTCTACATGTGCCGACATACCGGACATACAGCATCTGTCTTCACAAAGAGCTGCAGATCTTCAACAGGTCTTCAGCATGGTTCCGGGTCTGTTTCGTGCCACGCCGGGACGTACAGCCCTTATCCAACACCACATCCGATTAAAGACATTGATCCCCATCAGACAACGTCCGTACCGGATTCCACAACAGCTCGTCTGCAAGCTGAAGCAAGAAATCTCCACCATGCTGGAGTTAGACATCATTGAGTCATCCACTTCAGAATGGTGTAGTCCATTGGTCCTCCTCACCAAGAAGACAGGAGCCCTTCGACCTTGCATAGATTTCAGAAAACTCAACGCTGTGTCTGCCTTTGATGCCTACCCGATGCCACGCATCGATGAACTACTGGATCGTCTTGGTTCAGCCGTCTACATCACCACCTTGGACCTTTGCAAGGGGTATTGGCAAGTGCCGTTGGAACCATCATGCCGACCCTACACTGCTTTCCGAACACCCACTGGGCTGTACCAGTTCAAAGTAATGCCCTTTGGACTACATGGAGCCCCAGCTACCTTCCAACGACTCATGGACCAAGCATTGAGGGAGTGTGACAACTGCAGTGCGGCCTATCTGGACGATGTAGTGATCTACAGTCAGACCTGGACTGACCATCTCCGAGACCTCACCAAAGTCTTAGGAGCCATCCAAAGAGCAGGACTGACTTTGAATGTGGAGAAGTGCGTTTGGGCCAAGACTGAGGTCCAATACCTGGGATACTGCATTGGAGGAGGGGAAGTTCGTCCGCAGATCAATAAGGTGGAGGCAATCCGGAACTGTCCCCAGCCAAAAACCAAGAAGGAAGTGAGATCATTCCTCGGACTTGCCGGATGGTACCGAAGGTTCGTTCCTCACTTCGCCAGCATCGCGGCCCCTTTAACTGCCCTCACGGCCAAAACCCAGAGAAACCCCCTGAAATGGACTGAAGACTGTGAAAAGTCATTTAGGGCATTGAAAGAACGTCTCTGTTCATCCCCAGTACTCCGAAGTCCCGACTTCACAAAGCGATTCCTTGTCCAGGTGGACGCATCAGGCATAGGAATCGGAGCCGTCTTGTCCCAGGGAGAAGAAGGTGAGGAACACCCCATTCTTTATCTCAGTCGCAAACTCTGTCCACGAGAAACTCGCTATGCAACAATAGAAAAAGAGGGATTAGCCATCAAATGGGCCTTGGAGAGCCTAAAATATTACCTCCTAGGTAGAGAGTTTGATCTCGAGACAGATCACAAAGCACTCACCTGGATAAATGCCATGCGGGACCAGAATCACAGGCTGACCCGGTGGTATTTATCTCTGCAACCGTTTAGATTTACCATTCGTCACCGATCCGGCAACACAAACGTCGTGGCCGACTTTTTGTCAAGGTTTCCCCCCACATGGTGAACCTTCTGGAGGGGGGGGATAATGTGACAGGGTCAGCTGTCACCATAGTGGTAGTTCCAATCACCTACGGCACACACACAAACATACCTACCTGTTTGGAGGGGAATGGTTATTGTTTCTATTTGTTTTGTATTTTACCTGTTCACTTACCTGTGAGTTTTTGGGGATGATGTAATTGATGTGATTACTTACCTGATGAGTAGATTGTGTTCAGCTGAATGTCATGAGTAGAGATGTGATGTGATTGGTTGTCCTGCCAGACACACCCCTTTTTGCCAGAAGCACCCTTTAAAGAGGGGGGGCTGAAGGGATTTTTTTGGTTATATATAAATGAAGGGATGAAGATTGTTGGATGAAGGATGAGAATGATGCCAAGGGTGGTGGATTAGATGGATTGCGGAAACTAGTGAGAGTGAATGAGTATTGGACGACATCCTCGTCAAACTGTAAATATTGTAAATATCATTGTAAATATCACCAGCGCTGGATCACCTCACCACTTCCTAAGGAGCGCTCACCACAATAAAGCTCCCAGAAAACGCAAGCCTTCGACCACAGTTTTTCTTTCATCTGGTGAGAGAACCTCGGCCCACTGCACTGTGTCTGTGAAAGCCGGCACAGGGTGGAACCCGGAACCCAGTTCCATCACAGTCATTTAAAGTCCTTTAAGCAGCAGCTGTTCTCTGATTAAGAGTCTACAACATGTTACAGAACTTTAACTTCCTACATGTTCTCCTCCACACGCTTCATTAACAGGCATTAATGTGACGGTAAGCCAGGACGGGATCAGCCAGCCACAGCTCCCAGCCCGGTTCTGGAGCAAAGGGAACGTCTCCGGATCTGGAGCTGGAAGCTGATGTACGGGGGAGGGGCCTGAGGACGGGGGAGGGGCCTGAGGAAGTGCTGCTCATTAAGAAGTAGATGTCCTTTCCCCTCAGTTTCCAAAAGTCTCCAATAACACCAGAAAAAGTCTCTACATTTATTGCTCGTCGCTTCTTGGAAACAGTCATTGGATGCGTCTGAAAACTCGCTGAATGTAGCACCAACGTTGAGCTCTGACGTGCACGTGGAAACCGTGCACTGTTCTGCGTTGTTTGGCAAGCAAACTGTGATTAAATGCATACATTTTTTTACGCATTATTTTTTTCTCTAATTAACTAATCGTAAAAATGACATTGAAGTCCCATCTCTAACTGATATAATATAATATAATATAATATATAATATAATATCATATAATATAATATAATATAATATAATATATTATATAATATAATATAATATAATATAATATATAATATAATATAATATAATATAATATAATATATAATATAATATATAATATAATATAATATAATATAATATATAATACAATATAATATATAATATTATATAATATAATATATAATATAATATAATATAATATAATATATAATATAATATATAATATATATCAAAGACCAGTTTGTTCATACGGACATTTTTTTTAAGATGTCTGTTCATATAAACATTTAATCGTATGGATTTTTGTTTAAACGTGACGTTTATTCATATGAGGATTTTCAAAAACATTTTTACTGATATGGATGTTTGTGTACAAAAGTTTATTTTTACACATTTTTCATATGGATTTGTATTTATAAGATGTTTATTTGTACAGCTATTGTTCGTACAGACGTCCTTCTGTTGCTTTGTTGTATGGACCTTTGTTGGTACAGATGTTGGACAGATGTTGGATACTTGTAATTCGCAGTTTCTGTGACTTTCAGGATTACTCCTCTGCTCCTTTTTGACGTCTTTTTTTGTTTATTTTTATTTATTTTCCATGTGATTCCTGTTTTTCTCTCTCTCATGTCAAAATGTTTTTTTTTCTTTTTGGGAGCTAAATCCGAGTTTTAGGGGTTCAGTCGAATGTTGTCGGGCAGAGTTCAGAATCTGCCGGTTTGATTGGTTGAGGTAACGGGGTGACAAGGCGATGGGCCTCTGATTGGTGCATGGCATTGTGCTGTCACAGTAACGTACGTGACCCAACTCTGAGTGCCATGATATTCATTAACAGAATGCTGATGGATGCATTTTAACACTGTTGTGGTCAGCTGTAATGGTTCTGCTTCCTGATGTTCAGCAGTAACTAACCTGCTGAGTCGGTTAGTTAATAACCAGCTAATAACCGTGTGGCGAGTCAGCGTTTTCAGGTGCGGTCGGAGGAATGTTCTGCTCTAACCCGAGTCATGTTGCGACTTGCTGACTGTGAGGAGTCACGTTTACAGCAGAGGTCACAAGTTTGGAAACAGCCCTCATTTATTTCCACAGAATAAAAGAACCTGATCAGAACTCCGGAGAAACAGGTCTGAATGGAGCTGCAGCTTCATGTGCAGCTCTCCATCACTACTTACTTACCCTTAATTCATTTTTAAGCCGGTCGTCCTGGATAATGTCCAAACTTGTGACTGTTATTTACCTGCTTACGCTTTCTACAATCACAACTCTACAAGTTGGAGTGCTGTGTAAAATGTACCTAGAAAGAGAACTAAAAGATTTATAAATCTCAGCAACCCGTAGTTTATTACCAGTAGAAGACAAACATGTCAGAGGATGAAACGGAGACATTTCACCACATGATGGAAAATATGAGCTGATAGTGAATCTGATGCAGCAACACGTCTGGAAAAAGTAGTTCCAGGGTGATGTTCGGCACGGTGTAAAAAGTAGTTCCAGGTCTGGACTGCAGGCAGGCCAGTTCAGCAGCCGGACTCTTCTCCTGTGAAGCCATGCTGCTGTGATGGATGCAGGATGTGGTTCAGCATCGTCTTGCTGAAATCTGCAAGGCCTTCCCTGAAAGAGACGTTGTCTGGATGGAGCAGATGTTGCTCTAAAACCTCCATGTACTTTTCAGCATTGATGGAGCTTCACAGATGTGAAGATCTGAGTCCATGCAGTGGTTTCCAGTAGAGAATCATGTCTGACTTTAATGCAGAACATCACCAGCATGCACACTGATTATCTGAATCTTCTGATGATATTCTACACTGTAGATGGTGGATCTTCATAGTTTCTAGACACAGTTTGTCTCAGATTGGTGAAGATCTGTCCATCTGCCTCTCTGAAATGCTCCTTTTATACCCAGTCATGTTACTGACCTCTTGCCAGGTAACCTGATTAGTTGTCAAATGCTCCTCCAGATGTTTTCCAAACCTTCTGATTAGCATGTTGGCCTGTCCATAAAGCATTGGACGTTGTCTAAATGTCCCTACCATCAGCCAGGTCTGCAGTCAAAGCCCCAAATATTTACTCATCACTGACATTCAGTCTCTTACCAGACAAAACAAAGTCGGCAAACATCTGCTTTGAATCCTCTCTGCTCCGGATGATCATGAGTTATATTTTATTCCAGTCTGTTCCACACTGAGAGACACCAGGTAGCGTTTCTGATTCTAACCAGGTACTTTTCCAGCCTTTTGTTGCTCCTGTTCCAACGTTTTCCAGACGTGTTGCTGCATCAGATTCACTATCAGCTCATATTTTCGTCACATGGTGAAACGTCTGTTTCATCATCTGATGTGTTGTTGTTCTTCTAAAATCTTAAATCTTATATATAATCTTAAAATATGTTGATGAGATTCTGTTTTTATTTACATTTTTGTCTCAGGGTTGTGATCGATCAGTGTGATTGATCTGTGAATGAGGCCCTGGTGTTTCTGCATGTTTGCATCTCTCATCTTTCTCACCTGTTTTCTTTCTTCCTCTTCCTCTGTAAGGGGAGGGTCTCTCCTCCTCTAGTCTGTCTCTCCTCCGTCGCTCCGAGGCCTTGTACGACACCTCCACCCCTCGCCTTTCCCTCCGTGCCTCCTTCCTGTTAGGACACTTCCTCTCAAGCTCCACCTCCTTGCCTCAGGACACGGCCACCCTTTACCGCCATGGCCGCCACATGTCCGAGCCCTGCCCTCCTTACCTCACCCTGCCCCTCCCCGCTGCCTCCTACTCTGGTGGAGCGCCACGTCGCAGCTCCGCTCCTGAGGGGCTTTCAGGGGGAGCAGGGATCCCTGAGGTGGTGGTTTACCCTCCCGAGGAGGAGGTATCCAAGATGGAGGACATGCAGGACGAGCTCCTCCGTCAGGACCAGCTGTTTCCTCACAGTCACTCAGGCAAATACCGGCATGGCACTCGTTTCCTGCAGCAGCATGCGGTTCTGACTAACAACCCAACAGATCTGGAGAACCCAGGCACAACAAGCCAGAGGTCCACGGAGACGTCGTGGTGACGTTAGACTCCAGGCCTCATTAACCAGCCTGCTTACCACGGATTTGTGTGTATTTAGCGTGTGAGAATATTTTCCTGCTAAGTGGAATTTACCGTCTTGTACTGTAGAAATCTTCTTAAGTATCTGAAGGCCTCTGAGCTGCGTGGGAACAGAATCCAGCGGCAGAACTAGGAAACCATTATTTTACACAGGCTGGCCCAAATATCCTGTAAGCCATATTTTTTTACTTTATCATGATAAACTGTATATATTTCCTCTAAAACAGAAAAAAGTGGAGGAAAATGTTGACAATGATCCTGCATAAAGACACCTGCAGGATTTAAGTAAACTCTGTTCAAGGGAAAATCCCAGTGAGGTTTTTACTTAGAACCAAGAACCAGAACTCACCTCTAGAAGATCAAGTTCATGCTATTTTCTGTCATTACTCCATTATTTTATATTTTTATATTCAGTAACTGTTTTTATTTTGTCCTTTGAGGTGTTTTTATTTTGGATCAGATCACAACAGAAATAATTTAAGGTTTCCTTTCCTCTAGAACCGGTTTAGATTTTCTCCTTTTACTATAAAAACGTCCTGCTATTATTTAAGTTATTTACACGCCAACATGTCATTACATCACATCCTGTCTCAGCACGCCACGCGCACAGACAGAGCGAACATTGGAAATTATGGCTTCAGCCAGCTGGAAAACGGAAACATCTTGACCCGGGTCCAGGTGTGTTAATGATCGGTGGAGGTCTGATGATGTGACGACTCTTCGGGGTCTGCTGAATCCGTCGGAGTCGGTCACCGTGACGACCTGCAGACTCAGCACCACGTCAACTGTCTGACTCTGTTCTCCTCCTTGGAGCTGGAAGACTTGTGATCCTTCGCCTGACCAGGATTCTGGACTGGGTGTGGATTCTGGATGCTGATTGCTTCCAGGAGAAAACTGCTGTGAATTTAAATAAATCAGAAATGAATCTTGAATACAGAACGTCTTAATGTCTGACAGCTTGATGTGAGTTCCAGCCATCAACCCTCAGGTGATGCACTGGAAAGAGTTTGATGTTCAGGCAGACACAACTCAAACATGTAAAATACACCGCTGTTTTTATCATTATTACTCCGGTTTATAAACCCCAGAACCACCTGAAGACGAGTCAGCTTTGTTAAAGTTCTTCTGACACACCTGGATTCGACCCAGAGCTGGCAGCAGAGTTATTCTATTCTATTCTACAGTCATTTAGCAGACGCTTTTATCCAAAGCGACTTACATTTGAGAGGAAGAACAACACAAGCATGAATTCAAACAAGATGGGACGTCATAATTAAGTGATAGACTGACCGCTTTGAGTCCAGTTGGACCAGGTGCTGTCATGTAGTGCTAGAGGCAGTGTATATATATATATATATATATACAATGGGGGAAATAAGTATTGGACACGTCAACTTTTTTCTCATTATATTTATTTCCAAAGATGCCATTCATGTGACATTTCTTCCAGACACTGGTATTAACTCAAATAATCCACGCATGAAAAGAAATCACAAGATTCAAATCCATAAATAGTGATTATGTGGAATTAAGTGCAATAACACAGGAAAAAAGTATTGAACACACTATCTGAGACTCGTTTAATACTTTGTGGAGAAGCCTTTGTTTGCAATGACTGCTTCCAGACGCTTCTTGTATGTATGAACTAATCGCCCACACTGCTCAGGTGTGATTTTTGCCCATTCCTCCGCACAGATTGTCTTCAAATCTTGAATATTCTTTGGTGCCCTCTGGTGAACCCCTATCTTTAGTTCTTTCCACAAATGTTCAATCGGATTTAGGTCAGGTGATTGACTGGGCCATTCTAACACATTGATTTTCTTTTTTTTAAACCATTCGAGAGTCAACTTTGCCGTGTGCTTCGGATCATTGTCCTGTTGAAAGGTCCAGCCACGTCTCATCTTCATCATCCTGGTGGATGGCAGCAGGTTCATCTCAAGAATGTGCCGATAGATGTTTCCATTCATTGCTCCTTCAATTATATGAAGTCTGCCAGTACCCCGAGATGAGAAACAACCCCACGCCATGATGTTTCCACCACCAAACTTCACTGTTGGTATAGTGTTATTTGGGTGATGTGCAGTGCCATTTCTCCTCCAAACATGGTGTGTAGTATGACAGCCAAAAAGTTCAATTTTGGTCTCATCTGACCAGACAACATTCTCCCAGTATTCCACAGGCTTATCCAGATGCTGTTTAGCAAACTGTAAACGAGCTTCAACATGCCTTTTTTTGAGGAACGGAGTCTTGCGGGCTGAACGTCCATAGAGGCCATGGCGGTGGAGTGCATTGCCTATCGTTTTCTCTGTAACACTTGTACCTGCTGCCTCCATGTCTTTCTGGAGCGCTTTCCGGGTGGTCCTTGGCTCTTTGAGAACTCTTCTGACCATCTTTCTGACTCCCTGGTCAGAAATCTTGCGAGGAGCTCCTGTGCGCAGCCTGTTGATGATAAGGTGATGCTTCTTCCACTTGCGGATAATGGCCCCAACGGTGCTTACTGGAATACTCAGATTCTTTGAGATAAGTCTATAACCAGTTCCATTCTGATGCTGAGCAACAATCAGGCTGCGAAGGTCTTGAGAGAGCTCCTTGCTTTTACCCATCATGAGATGTGTCTTGTTTGACTACTTAGTAAAAAAAACAACCTGTTCATAGGGCCATCAATTAGCACTAACCCAGCTGATGTTGGTTTGCACTTATAGGAAGTACAAAGACTAATTACTTTCAGGTTTGAGATGGTATGGTGCCTTTCCTTGCCAAACTATACAGCTTTCCCATGGTGTGTTCAATACTTTTTTCCTGTGTTATTGCACTTAATTCCACATAATCACTATTTATGGATTTGAATCTTGTGATTTCTTTTCATGCGTGGATTATTTGAGTTAATACCAGTGTCTGGAAGAAATGTCACATGAATGGCATCTTTGGAAATAAGTATAATGAGAAAAAAGTTGACGTGTCCAATACTTATTTCCCCCATTGTATATAATATATATATAATATATATTATATTTTTTTTTAAGTCATTTTATTTAAATACAATATCACGATTTCAACACACAATATCATTTTGGGCTTAAGTGCACGCAGCTTCTTCTTTGGTTGAGCCAAAGAGCTGGACAAATCTTTCTAACACATTTAGTTAAGCTAAATGTGGAAATGCACCTTAAACAACTGAGTCTTTAGCTTGCTTTTAAAAGTGGATAAGGACTGTGCGGTCACTCCCAAACATTTACAGATTTAAAATATTACTTTAGATGGTCCCACACATTTCTGAACCCTGTGGGCTGCCATACAAACACAGCTGATTTAGTCCCAGTATCAACCAGTCTGTAACAGCTTTTAATCCCAGTATAAACCAGTCTGTAGCAGCTTTTAATCTCAGTATAAACCAGTCTGTAGCAGCTTTTAATCCCAGTATAAACCAGTATGTAACAGCTTTTAATCCCAGTATAAACCAGTCTGTAACAGCTTTTAATCCCAGTATAAACCAGTGTGTAGCAGCTTTTAATCCCAGTATAAACCAGTCTGTAGCAGCTTTTAATCCCAGTATAAACCAGTGTGTAGCAGCTTTTAATCCCAGTATAAACCAGTCTGTAGCAGCTTTTAATCCCAGTATAAACCAGTGTGTAGCAGCTTTTAATCCCAGTATAAACCAGTCTGTAGCAGCTTTTAATCCCAGTATAAACCAGTCTGTAACAGCTTTTAATCCCAGTATAAACCAGTCTGTAGCAGCATTTAATCCCAGTATAAACCAGTCTGTAACAGCTTTTAATCCCAGTATAAACCAGTCTGTAACAGCTTTTAATCCCAGTATCAACCAGTCTGTAACAGCTTTTAATCCCAGTATAAACCAGTCTGTAGCAGCTTTTAATCTCAGTATAAACCAGTCTGTAACAGCTTTTAATCCCAGTATAAACCAGTATGTAACAGCTTTTAATCCCAGTATAAACCAGTCTGTAACAGCTTTTAATCCCAGTATAAACCAGTGTGTAGCAGCTTTTAATCCCAGTATAAACCAGTCTGTAGCAGCTTTTAATCCCAGTATAAACCAGTGTGTAGCAGCTTTTAATCCCAGTATAAACCAGTCTGTAGCAGCTTTTAATCCCAGTATAAACCAGTGTGTAACAGCTTTTGTTCCCAGTATAAACCAGTCTGTAACAGCTTTTAATCCCAGTATAAACCAGTGTGTAGCAGCTTTTAATCCCAGTATAAACCAGTCTGTAGCAGCTTTTAATCCCAGTATAAACCAGTGTGTAGCAGCTTTTAATCCCAGTATAAACCAGTCTGTAACAGCTTTTAATCCCAGTATAAACCAGTCTGTAGCAGCATTTAATCCAGTATAAACCAGTCTGTAACAGCTTTTAATCCCAGTATAAACCAGTCTGTAACAGCTTTTAATCCCAGTGTAAACCAGTCTGTAACAGCTTTTAATCCCAGTAAAAACCAGTCTGTAGCAGCTTTTAATCTCAGTGTAAACCAGTCTGTAGCAGCTTTTAATCCCAGTATAAACCAGTGTGTAGCAGCTTTTAATCCCAGTATAAACCAGTCTGTAACAGCTTTTAATCCCAGTATAAACCAGTGTGTAGCAGCTTTTAATCCCAGTATAAACCAGTCTGTAGCAGCTTTTAATCCCAGTATAAACCAGTCTGTAACAGCTTTTAATCCCAGTATAAACCAGTCTGTAGCAGCATTTAATCCCAGTATAAACCAGTCTGTAACAGCTTTTAATCCCAGTATAAACCAGTCTGTAGCAGCTTTTAATCCCAATATAAACCAGTCTGTAGCAGCTTTTAATCCCAGTATAAACCAGTCTGTAGCAGCTTTTAATCCCAGTATAAACCAGTCTGTAATAGCTTTAATCCCAGTATAAACCAGTCTGTAGCAGCTTTTAATCCCAGTATAAACCAGTCTGTAGCAGCTTTTAATCCCAGTATAAACCAGTCTGTAATAGCTTTTAATCCCAGTATAAACCAGTGTGTAGCAGCTTTTAATCCCAGTATAAACCAGTCTGTAGCAGCTTTTAATCCCAGTATAAACCAGTCTGTAGCAGCTTTTAATCCCAGTATAAACCAGTCTGTAGCAGCTTTTAATCCCAGTATAAACCAGTCTGTAGCAGCTTTTAATCCCAGTATAAACCAGTCTGTAGCAGCTTTTAATCCCAGTATAAACCAGTCTGTAGCAGCTTTTAATCCCAGTGTAAACCAGTCTGTAGCAGCTTTTAATCCCAGTATAAACCAGTCTGTAACAGCTTTTAATCCCAGTATAAACCAGTGTGTAACAGCTTTTAATCCCAGTATAAACCAGTCTGTAACAGCTTTTAATCCCAGTATAAACCAGTCTGTAGCAGCTTTTAATCCCAGTATAAACCAGTCTGTAGCAGCTTTTAATCCCAGTATAAACCAGTCTGTAGCAGCTTTTAATCCCAGTATAAACCAGTCTGTAGCAGCTTTTAATCCCAGTATAAAACAGTCTGTAGCAGCTTTTAATCCCAGTGTAAACCAGTCTGTAGCAGCTTTTAATCCCAGTATAAACCAGTCTGTAGCAGTTTTTAATCCCAGTATAACCAGTGTGTAGCAGCTTTTAATCCCAGTATAAACCAGTGTGTAGCAGCTTTTAATCCCAGTATAAACCAGTCTGTAGCAGCTTTTAATCCCAGTATAAACCAGTCTGTAACAGCTTTTAATCCCAGTATAAACCAGTCTGTAGCAGCTTTTAATCCCAGTATAAACCAGTCTGTAACAGCTTTTAATCCCAGTATAAACCAGTCTGTAGCAGTTTTTAATCCCAGTATAAACCAGTGTGTAGCAGTTTTTAATCCCAGTATAAACCAGTGTGTAGCAGCTTTTAATCCCAGTATAAACCAGTCTGTAACAGCTTTTAATCCCAGTATAAACCAGTGTGTAACAGCTTTTAATCCCAGTATAAACCAGTCTGTAGCAGCATTTAATCCCAGTATAAACCAGTCTGTAACAGCTTTTAATCCCAGTATAAACCAGTCTGTAACAGCTTTTAATCCCAGTATAAACCAGTCTGTAACAGCTTTTAATCCCAGTATAAACCAGTCTGTAACAGCTTTTAATCCCAGTATAAACCAGTCTGTAGCAGCTTTTAATCTCAGTATAAACCAGTCTGTAGCAGCTTTTAATCCCAGTATAAACCAGTGTGTAGCAGCTTTTAATCCCAGTATAAACCAGTCTGTAACAGCTTTTAATCCCAGTATAAACCAGTGTGTAGCAGCTTTTAATCCCAGTATAAACCAGTCTGTAGCAGCTTTTAATCCCAGTATAAACCAGTCTGTAACAGCTTTTAATCCCAGTATAAACCAGTCTGTAGCAGCATTTAATCCCAGTATAAACCAGTCTGTAGCAGCTTTTAATCCCAGTATAAACCAGTCTGTAGCAGCTTTTAATCCCAGTATAAACCAGTCTGTAGCAGCTTTTAATCCCAGTATAAACCAGTCTGTAATAGCTTTTAATCCCAGTATAAACCAGTCTGTAGCAGCTTTTAATCCCAGTATAAACCAGTCTGTGGCAGCTTTTAATCCCAGTATAAACCAGTCTGTAATAGCTTTTAATCCCAGTATAAACCAGTGTGTAGCAGCTTTTAATCCCAGTATAAACCAGTCTGTAGCAGCTTTTAATCCCAGTATAAACCAGTCTGTAGCAGCTTTTAATCCCAGTATAAACCAGTCTGTAGCAGCTTACAATCCCAGTATAAACCAGTCTGTAGCAGCTTTTAATCCCAGTATAAACCAGTCTGTAGCAGCTTTTAATCCCAATATAAACCAGTCTGTAGCAGCTTTTAATCCCAGTATAAACCAGTCTGTAGCAGCTTTTAATCCCAGTATAAAACAGTCTGTAGCAGCTTTTAATCCCAGTGTAAACCAGTCTGTAACAGCTTTTAATCCCAGTATAAACCAGTGTGTAGCAGCTTTTAATCCCAGTATAAACCAGTCTGTAGCAGCTTTTAATCCCAGTATAAACCAGTGTGTAGCAGCTTTTAATCCCAGTATAAACCAGTCTGTAGCAGCTTTTAATCCCAGTATAAACCAGTCTGTAGCAGCTTTTAATCCCAGTATAAACCAGTGTGTAGCAGCTTTTAATCCCAGTATAAACCAGTCTGTAACAGCTTTTAATCCCAGTATAAACCAGTCTGTAGCAGCTTTTAATCCCAGTATAAACCAGTCTGTAGCAGCTTTTAATCCCAGTATAAACCAGTCTGTAGCAGCTTTTAATCCCAGTATAAACCAGTCTGTAACAGCTTTTAATCCCAGTATAAACCAGTCTGTAGCAGCTTTTAATCCCAGTATAAACCAGTCTGTAGCAGCTTTTAATCCCAGTATAAACCAGTCTGTAGCAGCTTTTAATCCCAGTATAAACCAGTCTGTAGCAGCTTTTAATCCCAGTATAAACCAGTCTGTAGCAGCTTTTAATCCCAGTATAAACCAGTGTGTAGCAGCTTTTAATCCCAGTATAAACCAGTCTGTAACAGCTTTTAATCCCAGTATAAACCAGTCTGTAGCAGCTTTTAATCCCAGTATAAACCAGTCTGTAACAGCTTTTAATCCCAGTATAAACCAGTCTGTAACAGCTTTTAATCCCAGTATAAACCAGTCTGTAACAGCTTTTAATCCCAGTATAAACCAGTCTGTAGCAGTTTTTAAGCCCAGTATAAACCAGTCTGTAACAGCTTTTAATCCCAGTATAAACCAGTGTGTAGCAGCTTTTAATCCCAGTATAAACCAGTCTGTAGCAGCTTTTAATCCCAGTATAAACCAGTCTGTAGCAGCTTTTAATCCCAGTATAAACCAGTCTGTAACAGCTTTTAATCCCAGTATAAACCAGTCTGTAACAGCTTTTAATCCCAGTATAAACCAGTCTGTAGCAGTTTTTAATCCCAGTATAAACCAGTGTGTAGCAGCTTTTAATCCCAGTATAAACCAGTGTGTAGCAGCTTTTAATCCCAGTATAAACCAGTCTGTAGCAGCTTTTAATCCCAGTATAAACCAGTGTGTAGCAGCTTTTAATCCCAGTATAAACCAGTCTGTAGCAGTTTTTAATCCCAGTATAAACCAGTGTGTAACAGCTTTTAATCCCAGTATAAACTAGTCTGTAACAGCTTTTAATCCCAGTATAAACCAGTCTGTAGCAGCTTTTAATCCCAGTATAAACCAGTGTGTAGCAGCTTTTAATCCCAGTATAAACCAGTCTGTAGCAGCTTTTAATCCCAGTAAAACCAGTCTGTAGAAGCTTTTAATCCCAGTATAAACCAGTCTGTAGCAGCTTTTAATCCCAGTATAAACCAGTCTGTAGCAGCTTTTAATCCCAGTATAAACCAGTGTGTAGCAGCTTTTAATCCCAGTATAAACCAGTCTGTAGCAGTTTTTAATCCCAGTATAAACCAGTCTGTAGCAGTTTTTAATCCCAGTATAAACCAGTCTGTAGCAGTTTTTAATCCCAGTATAAACCAGTCTGTAGCAGTTTTTAATCCCAGTATAAACCAGTGTGTAGCAGCTTTTAATCCCAGTATAAACCAGTCTGTAGCAGTTTTTAATCCCAGTATAAACCAGTCTGTAGCAGTTTTTAATCCCAGTATAAACCAGTCTGTAGCAGTTTTTAATCCCAGTATAAACCAGTCTGTAGCAGTTTTTAATCCCAGTATAAACCAGTGTGTAGCAGCTTTTAATCCCAGTATAAACCAGTCTGTAGCAGTTTTTAATCCCAGTATAAACCAGTGTGTAGCAGCTTTTAATCCCAGTATAAACCAGTGTGTAGCAGCTTTTAATCCCAGTATAAACCAGTCTGTAGCAGCTTTTAATCCCAGTATAAACCAGTCTGTAACAGCTTTTAATCCCAGTATAAACCAGTCTGTAACAGCTTTTAATCCCAGTATAAACCAGTCTGTAACAGCTTTTAATCCCAGTATAAACCAGTCTGTAGCAGCTTTTAATCTCAGTATAAACCAGTCTGTAGCAGCTTTTAATCCCAGTATAAACCAGTGTGTAGCAGCTTTTAATCCCAGTATAAACCAGTCTGTAACAGCTTTTAATCCCAGTATAAACCAGTGTGTAGCAGCTTTTAATCCCAGTATAAACCAGTCTGTAGCAGCTTTTAATCCCAGTATAAACCAGTCTGTAACAGCTTTTAATCCCAGTATAAACCAGTCTGTAGCAGCATTTAATCCCAGTATAAACCAGTCTGTAACAGCTTTTAATCCCAGTATAAACCAGTCTGTAGCAGCTTTTAATCCCAGTATAAACCAGTATGTAACAGCTTTTAATCCCAGTATAAACCAGTCTGTAACAGCTTTTAATCCCAGTATAAACCAGTGTGTAGCAGCTTTTAATCCCAGTATAAACCAGTCTGTAGCAGCTTTTAATCCCAGTATAAACCAGTGTGTAGCAGCTTTTAATCCCAGTATAAACCAGTCTGTAGCAGCTTTTAATCCCAGTATAAACCAGTGTGTAACAGCTTTTGTTCCCAGTATAAACCAGTCTGTAACAGCTTTTAATCCCAGTATAAACCAGTGTGTAGCAGCTTTTAATCCCAGTATAAACCAGTCTGTAGCAGCTTTTAATCCCAGTATAAACCAGTGTGTAGCAGCTTTTAATCCCAGTATAAACCAGTCTGTAGCAGCTTTTAATCCCAGTATAAACCAGTCTGTAACAGCTTTTAATCCCAGTATAAACCAGTCTGTAGCAGCATTTAATCCCAGTATAAACCAGTCTGTAACAGCTTTTAATCCCAGTATAAACCAGTCTGTAACAGCTTTTAATCCCAGTGTAAACCAGTCTGTAACAGCTTTTAATCCCAGTAAAAACCAGTCTGTAGCAGCTTTTAATCTCAGTGTAAACCAGTCTGTAGCAGCTTTTAATCCCAGTATAAACCAGTGTGTAGCAGCTTTTAATCCCAGTATAAACCAGTCTGTAACAGCTTTTAATCCCAGTATAAACCAGTGTGTAGCAGCTTTTAATCCCAGTATAAACCAGTCTGTAGCAGCTTTTAATCCCAGTATAAACCAGTCTGTAACAGCTTTTAATCCCAGTATAAACCAGTCTGTAGCAGCATTTAATCCCAGTATAAACCAGTCTGTAACAGCTTTTAATCCCAGTATAAACCAGTCTGTAGCAGCTTTTAATCCCAATATAAACCAGTCTGTAGCAGCTTTTAATCCCAGTATAAACCAGTCTGTAGCAGCTTTTAATCCCAGTATAAACCAGTCGGTAATAGCTTTTAATCCCAGTATAAACCAGTCTGTAGCAGCTTTTAATCCCAGTATAAACCAGTCTGTGGCAGCTTTTAATCCCAGTATAAACCAGTCTGTAATAGCTTTTAATCCCAGTATAAACCAGTGTGTAGCAGCTTTTAATCCCAGTATAAACCAGTCTGTAGCAGCTTTTAATCCCAGTAAAAACCAGTCTGTAGCAGCTTTTAATCTCAGTGTAAACCAGTCTGTAGCAGCTTTTAATCCCAGTATAAACCAGTGTGTAGCAGCTTTTAATCCCAGTATAAACCAGTCTGTAACAGCTTTTAATCCCAGTATAAACCAGTGTGTAGCAGCTTTTAATCCCAGTATAAACCAGTCTGTAGCAGCTTTTAATCCCAGTATAAACCAGTCTGTAACAGCTTTTAATCCCAGTATAAACCAGTCTGTAGCAGCATTTAATCCCAGTATAAACCAGTCTGTAACAGCTTTTAATCCCAGTATAAACCAGTCTGTAGCAGCTTTTAATCCCAATATAAACCAGTCTGTAGCAGCTTTTAATCCCAGTATAAACCAGTCTGTAGCAGCTTTTAATCCCAGTATAAACCAGTCGGTAATAGCTTTTAATCCCAGTATAAACCAGTCTGTAGCAGCTTTTAATCCCAGTATAAACCAGTCTGTGGCAGCTTTTAATCCCAGTATAAACCAGTCTGTAATAGCTTTTAATCCCAGTATAAACCAGTGTGTAGCAGCTTTTAATCCCAGTATAAACCAGTCTGTAGCAGCTTTTAATCCCAGTATAAACCAGTCTGTAGCAGCTTTTAATCCCAGTATAAACCAGTCTGTAGCAGCTTTTAATCCCAGTATAAACCAGTCTGTAGCAGCTTTTAATCCCAGTATAAACCAGTCTGTAGCAGCTTTTAATCCCAGTATAAACCAGTCTGTAGCAGCTTTTAATCCCAGTGTAAACCAGTCTGTAGCAGCTTTTAATCCCAGTATAAACCAGTCTGTAACAGCTTTTAATCCCAGTATAAACCAGTGTGTAACAGCTTTTAATCCCAGTATAAACCAGTCTGTAACAGCTTTTAATCCCAGTATAAACCAGTCTGTAGCAGCTTTTAATCCCAGTATAAACCAGTCTGTAGCAGCTTTTAATCCCAGTATAAACCAGTCTGTAGCAGCTTTTAATCCCAGTATAAACCAGTCTGTAGCAGCTTTTAATCCCAGTATAAAACAGTCTGTAGCAGCTTTTAATCCCAGTGTAAACCAGTCTGTAGCAGCTTTTAATCCCAGTATAAACCAGTCTGTAGCAGTTTTTAATCCCAGTATAAACCAGTGTGTAGCAGCTTTTAATCCCAGTATAAACCAGTGTGTAGCAGCTTTTAATCCCAGTATAAACCAGTCTGTAGCAGCTTTTAATCCCAGTATAAACCAGTCTGTAACAGCTTTTAATCCCAGTATAAACCAGTCTGTAGCAGCTTTTAATCCCAGTATAAACCAGTCTGTAACAGCTTTTAATCCCAGTATAAACCAGTCTGTAACAGCTTTTAATCCCAGTATAAACCAGTCTGTAACAGCTTTTAATCCCAGTATAAACCAGTCTGTAGCAGCTTTTAATCTCAGTATAAACCAGTCTGTAGCAGCTTTTAATCCCAGTATAAACCAGTGTGTAGCAGCTTTTAATCCCAGTATAAACCAGTCTGTAACAGCTTTTAATCCCAGTATAAACCAGTGTGTAGCAGCTTTTAATCCCAGTATAAACCAGTCTGTAGCAGCTTTTAATCCCAGTATAAACCAGTCTGTAACAGCTTTTAATCCCAGTATAAACCAGTCTGTAGCAGCATTTAATCCCAGTATAAACCAGTCTGTAACAGCTTTTAATCCCAGTATAAACCAGTCTGTAGCAGCTTTTAATCCCAGTATAAACCAGTCTGTAGCAGCTTTTAATCCCAGTATAAACCAGTCTGTAGCAGCTTTTAATCCCAGTATAAACCAGTTTGTAATAGCTTTTAATCCCAGTATAAACCAGTCTGTAGCAGCTTTTAATCCCAGTATAAACCAGTCTGTGGCAGCTTTTAATCCCAGTATAAACCAGTCTGTAATAGCTTTTAATCCCAGTATAAACCAGTGTGTAGCAGCTTTTAATCCCAGTATAAACCAGTCTGTAGCAGCTTTTAATCCCAGTATAAACCAGTCTGTAGCAGCTTTTAATCCCAGTATAAACCAGTCTGTAGCAGCTTACAATCCCAGTATAAACCAGTCTGTAGCAGCTTTTAATCCCAGTATAAACCAGTCTGTAGCAGCTTTTAATCCCAATATAAACCAGTCTGTAGCAGCTTTTAATCCCAGTATAAACCAGTCTGTAGCAGCTTTTAATCCCAGTATAAAACAGTCTGTAGCAGCTTTTAATCCCAGTGTAAACCAGTCTGTAACAGCTTTTAATCCCAGTATAAACCAGTGTGTAGCAGCTTTTAATCCCAGTATAAACCAGTCTGTAGCAGCTTTTAATCCCAGTATAAACCAGTGTGTAGCAGCTTTTAATCCCAGTATAAACCAGTCTGTAGCAGCTTTTAATCCCAGTATAAACCAGTCTGTAGCAGCTTTTAATCCCAGTATAAACCAGTGTGTAGCAGCTTTTAATCCCAGTATAAACCAGTCTGTAACAGCTTTTAATCCCAGTATAAACCAGTCTGTAGCAGCTTTTAATCCCAGTATAAACCAGTCTGTAGCAGCTTTTAATCCCAGTATAAACCAGTCTGTAGCAGCTTTTAATCCCAGTATAAACCAGTGTGTAGCAGCTTTTAATCCCAGTATAAACCAGTCTGTAACAGCTTTTAATCCCAGTATAAACCAGTCTGTAGCAGCTTTTAATCCCAGTATAAACCAGTCTGTAACAGCTTTTAATCCCAGTATAAACCAGTCTGTAACAGCTTTTAATCCCAGTATAAACCAGTCTGTAACAGCTTTTAATCCCAGTATAAACCAGTCTGTAGCAGTTTTTAAGCCCAGTATAAACCAGTCTGTAACAGCTTTTAATCCCAGTATAAACCAGTGTGTAGCAGCTTTTAATCCCAGTATAAACCAGTCTGTAGCAGCTTTTAATCCCAGTATAAACCAGTCTGTAGCAGCTTTTAATCCCAGTATAAACCAGTCTGTAACAGCTTTTAATCCCAGTATAAACCAGTCTGTAACAGCTTTTAATCCCAGTATAAACCAGTCTGTAGCAGTTTTTAATCCCAGTATAAACCAGTGTGTAGCAGCTTTTAATCCCAGTATAAACCAGTGTGTAGCAGCTTTTAATCCCAGTATAAACCAGTGTGTAGCAGCTTTTAATCCCAGTATAAACCAGTGTGTAGCAGCTTTTAATCCCAGTATAAACCAGTCTGTAGCAGTTTTTAATCCCAGTATAAACCAGTGTGTAACAGCTTTTAATCCCAGTATAAACTAGTCTGTAACAGCTTTTAATCCCAGTATAAACCAGTCTGTAGCAGCTTTTAATCCCAGTATAAACCAGTGTGTAGCAGCTTTTAATCCCAGTATAAACCAGTCTGTAGCAGCTTTTAATCCCAGTAAAACCAGTCTGTAGAAGCTTTTAATCCCAGTATAAACCAGTCTGTAGCAGCTTTTAATCCCAGTATAAACCAGTCTGTAGCTGCTTTTAATCCCAGTATAAACCAGTGTGTAGCAGCTTTTAATCCCAGTATAAACCAGTCTGTAGCAGTTTTTAATCCCAGTATAAACCAGTCTGTAGCAGTTTTTAATCCCAGTATAAACCAGTCTGTAGCAGTTTTTAATCCCAGTATAAACCAGTCTGTAGCAGTTTTTAATCCCAGTATAAACCAGTGTGTAGCAGCTTTTAATCCCAGTATAAACCAGTCTGTAGCAGTTTTTAATCCCAGTATAAACCAGTCTGTAGCAGTTTTTAATCCCAGTATAAACCAGTCTGTAGCAGTTTTTAATCCCAGTATAAACCAGTCTGTAGCAGTTTTTAATCCCAGTATAAACCAGTGTGTAGCAGCTTTTAATCCCAGTATAAACCAGTCTGTAGCAGTTTTTAATCCCAGTATAAACCAGTGTGTAGCAGCTTTTAATCCCAGTATAAACCAGTGTGTAGCAGCTTTTAATCCCAGTATAAACCAGTCTGTAGCAGCTTTTAATCCCAGTATAAACCAGTCTGTAACAGCTTTTAATCCCAGTATAAACCAGTCTGTAACAGCTTTTAATCCCAGTATAAACCAGTCTGTAACAGCTTTTAATCCCAGTATAAACCAGTGTGTAGCAGCTTTTAATCTCAGTATAAACCAGTCTGTAGCAGCTTTTAATCCCAGTATAAACCAGTGTGTAGCAGCTTTTAATCCCAGTATAAACCAGTCTGTAACAGCTTTTAATCCCAGTATAAACCAGTGTGTAGCAGCTTTTAATCCCAGTATAAACCAGTCTGTAGCAGCTTTTAATCCCAGTATAAACCAGTCTGTAACAGCTTTTAATCCCAGTATAAACCAGTCTGTAGCAGCATTTAATCCCAGTATAAACCAGTCTGTAACAGCTTTTAATCCCAGTATAAACCAGTCTGTAGCAGCTTTTAATCCCAGTATAAACCAGTCTGTAGCAGCTTTTAATCCCAGTATAAACCAGTCTGTAGCAGCTTTTAATCCCAGTATAAACCAGTCTGTAATAGCTTTTAATCCCAGTATAAACCAGTCTGTAGCAGCTTTTAATCCCAGTATAAACCAGTCTGTGGCAGCTTTTAATCCCAGTATAAACCAGTCTGTAATAGCTTTTAATCCCAGTATAAACCAGTGTGTAGCAGCTTTTAATCCCAGTATAAACCAGTCTGTAGCAGCTTTTAATCCCAGTATAAACCAGTCTGTAGCAGCTTTTAATCCCAGTATAAACCAGTCTGTAGCAGCTTACAATCCCAGTATAAACCAGTCTGTAGCAGCTTTTAATCCCAGTATAAACCAGTCTGTAGCAGCTTTTAATCCCAATATAAACCAGTCTGTAGCAGCTTTTAATCCCAGTATAAACCAGTCTGTAGCAGCTTTTAATCCCAGTATAAAACAGTCTGTAGCAGCTTTTAATCCCAGTATAAACCAGTCTGTAACAGCTTTTAATCCCAGTATAAACCAGTGTGTAGCAGCTTTTAATCCCAGTATAAACCAGTCTGTAGCAGCTTTTAATCCCAGTATAAACCAGTGTGTAGCAGCTTTTAATCCCAGTATAAACCAGTCTGTAGCAGCTTTTAATCCCAGTATAAACCAGTCTGTAGCAGCTTTTAATCCCAGTATAAACCAGTGTGTAGCAGCTTTTAATCCCAGTATAAACCAGTCTGTAACAGCTTTTAATCCCAGTATAAACCAGTCTGTAGCAGCTTTTAATCCCAGTATAAACCAGTCTGTAGCAGCTTTTAATCCCAGTATAAACCAGTCTGTAGCAGCTTTTAATCCCAGTATAAACCAGTCTGTAACAGCTTTTAATCCCAGTATAAACCAGTCTGTAGCAGCTTTTAATCCCAGTATAAACCAGTCTGTAGCAGCTTTTAATCCCAGTATAAACCAGTCTGTAGCAGCTTTTAATCCCAGTATAAACCAGTCTGTAGCAGCTTTTAATCCCAGTATAAACCAGTCTGTAGCAGCTTTTAATCCCAGTATAAACCAGTCTGTAGCAGCTTTTAATCCCAGTATAAACCAGTCTGTAACAGCTTTTAATCCCAGTATAAACCAGTCTGTAACAGCTTTTAATCCCAGTATAAACCAGTCTGTAACAGCTTTTAATCCCAGTATAAACCAGTCTGTAGCAGTTTTTAAGCCCAGTATAAACCAGTCTGTAACAGCTTTTAATCCCAGTATAAACCAGTGTGTAGCAGCTTTTAATCCCAGTATAAACCAGTCTGTAGCAGCTTTTAATCCCAGTATAAACCAGTCTGTAGCAGCTTTTAATCCCAGTATAAACCAGTCTGTAACAGCTTTTAATCCCAGTATAAACCAGTCTGTAACAGCTTTTAATCCCAGTATAAACCAGTCTGTAGCAGTTTTTAATCCCAGTATAAACCAGTGTGTAGCAGCTTTTAATCCCAGTATAAACCAGTGTGTAGCAGCTTTTAATCCCAGTATAAACCAGTGTGTAGCAGCTTTTAATCCCAGTATAAACCAGTGTGTAGCAGCTTTTAATCCCAGTATAAACCAGTCTGTAGCAGTTTTTAATCCCAGTATAAACCAGTGTGTAACAGCTTTTAATCCCAGTATAAACTAGTCTGTAACAGCTTTTAATCCCAGTATAAACCAGTCTGTAGCAGCTTTTAATCCCAGTATAAACCAGTGTGTAGCAGCTTTTAATCCCAGTATAAACCAGTCTGTAGCAGCTTTTAATCCCAGTAAAACCAGTCTGTAGAAGCTTTTAATCCCAGTATAAACCAGTCTGTAGCAGCTTTTAATCCCAGTATAAACCAGTCTGTAGCTGCTTTTAATCCCAGTATAAACCAGTGTGTAGCAGCTTTTAATCCCAGTATAAACCAGTCTGTAGCAGTTTTTAATCCCAGTATAAACCAGTCTGTAGCAGTTTTTAATCCCAGTATAAACCAGTCTGTAGCAGTTTTTAATCCCAGTATAAACCAGTGTGTAGCAGCTTTTAATCCCAGTATAAACCAGTCTGTAGCAGTTTTTAATCCCAGTATAAACCAGTCTGTAGCAGTTTTTAATCCCAGTATAAACCAGTCTGTAGCAGTTTTTAATCCCAGTATAAACCAGTCTGTAGCAGTTTTTAATCCCAGTATAAACCAGTGTGTAGCAGCTTTTAATCCCAGTATAAACCAGTCTGTAGCAGTTTTTAATCCCAGTATAAACCAGTGTGTAGCAGCTTTTAATCCCAGTATAAACCAGTGTGTAGCAGCTTTTAATCCCAGTATAAACCAGTCTGTAGCAGCTTTTAATCCCAGTATAAACCAGTCTGTAACAGCTTTTAATCCCAGTATAAACCAGTGTGTAGCAGCTTTTAATCCCAGTATAAACCAGTGTGTAGCAGCTGTCAGACTGGGAGGTAAAATGATGTAAAATGAATGTATGAATAGATGTAGCAGCATAAAGGTCGACCAGAAGAAGAAAGCAGAATTTATTACCAACAGAACTTTGTAGAAATAACACACAGACCAACAGTGACCAAACCTTTTCTCATCTCATCGTTCTCTCAAGTTTTGGCTTTCAGGAGAAAAAATATTGTTATTGAAACAAACACACAACAGAAACTATTTCCATGTTTCCACTTTTTCCTCATTTCCAGTTATTCCTGCTACTATTTACCTGCTATCCTCACTAAACCAACTCCAGCTCAGCTGCTTTGTGGCGCCACCGTGCATCAGAAACGTCTTCTTGGCTTTATTCCAGCCATAGAGGAGCATTATTTTTCTTCTTTTCACACACACACATAGAACTTTCTGCTCACTGGTTGATCTTTGGCTGCTCCTGATTGGACGTTACCGTCAATCTAAGCTCTCTGATTGGTGGAAAGTCTGACAGGAAGTGGCTTCATCATCATGTCCAGGTCTAAATAGAGGTCTCTTAGCAACATAGTAGTGATGGTGATGTTTTTATGGTGAAATGTGATAAATAATGCTGTTATCATGGATCATTGTGGATTTACCAGATAGTCTCTTCTTGAATTTTTTGTCTTCATATTGTTGGTGGACTTGACGAACCAGATAAGACATGTTGTCCCCTCCTTCCCAGCTCACCGAGCTGCTCCTGGGTCACCTGACGTTATTTGTTGAACTTGGTGACATTTAACGCTGGGTCTGGAAACCGACACCAAATGTAGAAACTAGATCCGAGGCTGATGGAAATGGTGATGTCACCCTAACTGTGTGTGTGTGTTGTAGGACTAACATGTGCCAGTGTGTCTGAGGTTGACCTGTCGTCTCTGCACGTGTCAATAATAATAATACATTTTATTTGTTGGCGCCTTTCTAGACACTCAAGGTCACCTTACAGGATAAAACACAAGAGTAAAACAAATCAATAAATACACTCATAAATTAAAGGATGCATAAAAAAATAATAAAAGCAGTGTGAAATATTACAGTGAGGATGCCAGTTTAAACAGATGTGTTTTGAGTTTGGATTTGAACAGTTGTATAGAATCAGAGTTACGGAGGTCTGGGGGGAGATGAGGAGCAGAGCAGCTGAAAGCTCTGCTCCCCATGGTAACAAGGCGGGCTGGGGGGACGATGAGGTGGATGGAGGACGAGGATGTGAGGGAACGGACTGGTATGGAGACATGGAGGAGATCAGAAAGGTAGGGAGGAGCGAGGTGATGGATGGCCTTGTAAGTGAACAGCAGGATTTTGTAGTGGATGCGGTAGGTGACGGTGAGCCAGTGGAGCTGCTGCAGAACAGGGGTAATGTGATGGGTGGAGGCGGTTCTTGTGATGACCCGGGCTGCTGCATTCTGAACCAGTTGAAGTCTATGAAGTGTTTTTTGGGGAAGACCGAACAGAAGGGAGTTACAGTAGTCGAGACGGGAGGTGACAAGACTGTGAACGAGTATGGCGGCGGTGTGAGGGGTGAGGGAGGGGCGGAGGCGTTGATATTACGAAGGTGAAAATATGCTGATCGGGTTATGTTATTGATATGTGATGTGAAAGACAGAGTGCTGTCAAGAATGACACCCAGACTCTTTACCTGAGGGGAGGGGGAAATGGAAGAATCATCAATGGGAATGGAGAAACTGTCAGATCTGGAGAGAGTGGATTTGGTGCCTACTAGTAAAATTTCTGTTTTGCTGCTGTTTAGTTTAAGAAAATTTGAGGTGAACCAGGATTTAATCTCTTGAAGACAATCTGTGAGGGAAGATGGTGGGAGGGTAGAGTTAGGCTTGGTGGAGAGGTAGAGCTGGGTGTCATCCGCATAGCAATGAAAATGTATGTGGTGTTTTCTAAAAATATAACCGAGGGGGAGGAGGTAGATGAGGAACAGCAGGGGCCCAAGGACAGAGCCCTGGGGCACACCATTGGTGACTGGGAATGACTGGGAGGTAAATGTTTTCAACTGGATGAACTGAGTGCGGCCGGAGAGGTATGATTTGAACCAGCTGAGGGGGTGTGAGTGATGCCGATGGAGGAGAGTCTATCCAGAAGGATGGAGTGGGAAATGGTGTCAAAGGCCGCACTCAGATCAAGGAGGATGAGAATAGATAAGAGACCGGAGTCAGCTGCCAGGAGGAGGTCATTAGTGATTTTAAGTAATGCGGATTCGGTGCTGTGGAGTGGGCGGAAACCAGATTAAAAATGCTCATACAGATTGTTGTGGGATAAATGGGCTTGGAGCTGAGAGGCAACTGCTTTTTCCAGGATTTTTTAAATAAATGGGAGATTGGAAATGGGCTCAGCTTTCTGACCAACAGGACCGACTCGGATCACTCAGTTGCAGTGTGGAGGTCTGACGGAGAGTCTGGATTTGGTCAGATCTGGTCTCCAGGGACAGAAAATGGAAGCACTTCTCTCAGTTTCAAGAGAGTCTGAGAGTAGACTGAGTGAGGATGTGTCTGATCCAGAAAGATCCGGTGTGATCGAGAAAGATCCGGTCTGATCCAGAAAGATCCGGTCTGATCCAGAAAGATCCAGTCTGATCCAGAAAGATCCGATCTGATCCAGAAAGATCCGGTCTGATCCAGAAAGATTTGGTCTGTTCCAGAATGATCCAGTCAGATCCAGAAAGATCCAGTCTGATCCAGTGAGATCCAGAAAGATCCGGTCTGATCCAGAAAGATCCGGTCTGATCCAGAAAGATTTGGTCTGATCCAGTCAGATCCGGTCAGCTTCATGTCATCTGAATGAAACTGAATGTGTCTGCAGGTCTGCTGGCGTCACCGCAGTCGGCTCCTGGAAACCTGGACACCAGTAAGAACAGCGAGAACCGCATCAACAGCGGCAGCCGAGAGAACAGCACCGTGGACTTCAGCAAGGTAGCGACAGTAGAAGAAGGAGCTGCTTTCAGGTTACCAGTTCCCCTACAATCCTGCAGAACCAGAATTGGTTCTTTGTGTTTTAGGTGGATATGAACTTCATGAAGAAGATCCCTCCTGGTGCCGAAGCCTCCAACGTCCTGGTGGGTGAGGTGGACTTCCTGGAGCATCCAATCATCGCCTTTATTCGCCTGTCACCCGCTGTGCTGCTGACCGGCCTCACTGAGGTCCCGGTTCCCACCAGGTAGCACCTTAAGCCCTAAACCAGGAACCACTAGGACATCCAGTTTTATTACAAACTTGATGGATTAGTCATGCTGCCGCCTTCTTGTTCTTCTTCTTCCTCCTGCTCCAGGTTTCTCTTCCTGCTGCTAGGTCCGTTTGGAAAAGGACCACAGTACCATGAGATCGGACGCTCCATCGCCACTTTGATGACCGACGAGGTGAGAGGAAGTAGATCCTACCTTTGTTCAGATCAAACGTAGCGGTTCACAGGTGCAGGTTTCTGACCTTTATGTGAGTTTGGCTGCTCACTGGATCCAGAAAACGGATCTGATCTGAATCGTTAACTCTGGAGGACATGAAGTCCCCCAGCTAGCTTCCCTGTGTTGGTGGCTAATGCTAGCAGCGTGACGTATCCGTTTAGAGCTTAAAGGCATTAACTGTTGGTCCAGAATCAAAACCATGTGATGATTCAGCCATCAGTTTCCTGCAGGAAGTTCCCTCTTCTAAATCAAACGCTCCTCATTTGGTTTCTGCACGTCTCAAATGGAGGCGCTGTCTGACAGAAAAGTCCTCGGTTGTGTCATAGATCTTCCACGATGTGGCGTACAAGGCAAAGGACCGGAACGACCTGCTGTCCGGCATTGACGAGTTCCTGGACCAGGTCACTGTGCTGCCTCCGGGGGAGTGGGACCCCAGCATCCGCATCGAACCCCCGAAGAGCGTCCCTTCTCAGGTGAGAACGCCGCAGTCACGTCATCGCACCTGAAGCTGTGTGACCTCTGACTTCAACTTGGGTAACATCTCTGCAGGAGAAGAGGAAGATGCCGACGCTGCCTAACGGCTCCGCCCACAGCTCTGATGCGGTTAAGGAGGCGGAGCATCACACAGGCCCAGAGCTGCAAAGGACCGGCAGGTGTGTTTACTTTTTTTCTTTTTTTTTCTAGCTTGTCAAGCATGGTGACGGCAGAATGATGGTCTGGCTGCTGTGTTGTGCTGAACAAATATGCTCTTCCATCTTATGGGTAGAAGGTTCCTCTTGATAATCTGATTAATTTCATTTTTCTATATTATTTTTATTTATTTTTTAAATCTTATTTATTTATTTTGAATTATGGAATTTACATAATCTTGTTGGCCCTAACTGGAGGGGACAGGAAAAAAGAATAGTGAAGAGAAGTAAAAGAGTAAAAAGGAAGAGGAGACAAAGATCCAGCAGGTAGAAGCAACAAGCTTCAGTCCAACCTAACAGCAGACAAGCAGCTGCTACACCTGTACAGGAACACAGCAGAGAATTTCCTACAGCTTTTACACGTAAACTAAGCAGACAATCATCAGGAGTTCCTAAAAAATAACCAAGACAGCAACAACATGTATCAAAACAACAACCAAAGAACCAGAAACACACACACCTGAACCAAAGCATCTCTTAGTGTATAAACACACTGGACACCTCGGTGCTGAGTCAGCATGCAGAGGATGAGGAAGGAGGAGGATCAGAGATGAGTGTGATCCTGCAGATGTGGCTACGCCTCCACGGAGGCTAGAGGCAAACTAGGGTGGCCCAGAGACCCGGGCCATCAGCAGCTGACTGTAGGCGGCAACACACCTGCGCGTGGCGACTGTAGGCGGTAACGCGCCTGTGCGTGGCGACTGTAGGCGGTAACGCGCTTGTGCGTGGCTACTGTAGGCTGTAACTGCGCGTGGTGACTGTAGGCGGTAACGCACCTGCGCGTGGCGACTGTAGGCGGTAACACGCCTGTGCGTGGTGACTGTAGGCGGTAACGCACCTGTGCGTGGCGACTGTAGGCGGTAACACGCCTGTGCGTGGTGACTGTAGGCGGTAACGCACCTGCGCGTGGCGACTGTAGGCGGTAACGCGCCTGTGCGTGGCGACTGTAGGCGGTAACGCGCTTGTGCGTGGCTACTGTAGGCGGTAACTGCGCGTGGTGACTGTAGGCGGTAACGCACCTGCGCGTGGCGACTGTAGACGGTAACACGCCTGTGCGTGGTGACTGTAGGCGGTAACGCACCTGCGCGTGGCGACTGTAGGCGGTAACACGCCTGTGCGTGGTGACTGTAGGCGGTAACGCACCTGCGCGTGGCGACTGTAGGCGGTAACGCGCCTGTGCGTGGCGACTGTAGGCGGTAACGCGCTTGTGCGTGGCTACTGTAGGCGGTAACTGCGCGTGGTGACTGTAGGCGGTAACGCACCTGCGCGTGGCGACTGTAGGCGGTAACACGCCTGTGCGTGGTGACTGTAGGCGGTAACGCACCTGCGCGTGGCGACTGTAGGCGGTAACACGCCTGTGCGTGGTGACTGTAGGCGGTAACGCACCTGCGCGTGGCGACTGTAGGCGGTAACGCGCCTGTGCGTGGCGACTGTAGGCGGTAATGCGCTTGTGCGTGGCTACTGTAGGCGGTAACTGCGCGTGGTGACTGTAGGCGGTAACGCACCTGCGCGTGGCGACTGTAGGCGGTAACACGCCTGTGCGTGGTGACTGTAGGCGGTAACGCACCTGTGCGTGGCGACTGTAGGCGGTAACACGCCTGTGCGTGGTGACTGTAGGCGGTAACGCACCTGTGCGTGGCGACTGTAGGCGGTAACACGCCTGTGCGTGGTGACTGTAGGCGGTAACGCACCTGCGCGTGGCGACTGTAGGCGGTAACGCGCCTGTGCGTGGCGACTGTAGGCGGTAACGCGCTTGTGCGTGGCTACTGTAGGCGGTAACTGCGCGTGGTGACTGTAGGGCGGTAACGCACCTGCGCTTGGCGACTGTAGGCGGTAACACGCCTGTGCGTGGTGACTGTAGGCGGTAACGCACCTGCGCGTGGCGACTGTAGGCGGTAACACGCCTGTGCGTGGTGACTGTAGGCGGTAACGCACCTGCGCGTGGCGACTGTAGGCGGTAACGCGCCTGTGCGTGGCGACTGTAGGCGGTAACGCGTGCGCGTGGCGACTGTAGGCGGTAACGCGCCTGCGCGTGGCGACTGTAGGCGGTAACACGCCTGTGCGTGGCGACTGTAGGCGGTAACTGCGCGTGGCGTCTGTAGGCGGTAACGCACCTGCGCGTGGCGACTGTAGGCGGTAACGCGCCTGTGCGTGGTGACTGTAGGCGGTAACGCACCTGCGCGTGGTGACTGTAGGCGGTAACGCACCTGCGCGTGGCGACTGTAGGCGGTAACACGCCTGTGCGTGTTGACTGTAGGCGGTAACGCACCTGCGCGTGGCGACTGTAGGCGGTAACACACCTGCGCGTGGCGACTGTAGGCGGTAACACTCCTGTGCGTGGCAACTGTAGGCGGTAACTGCGCGTGGCGACTGTAGGCGGTAACTGCGCGTGGCGACTGTAGGCGGTAACTGCGCGTGGCTACTGTAGGCGGTAACTGCGCGTGGCGGCTGTAGGCGGTAACTGCGCGTGGCGACTGTAGGCGGTAACTGCGCGTGGCGACTGTAGGCAGTAACGTGTGCGCGTGGCGACTGTAGGCGGTAACGCACCTGCGCGTGGCGACTGTAGGCGGTAACGCGCCTGTGCGTGGCGACTGTAGGCGGTAACGCACCTGCGCGTGGTGACTGTAGGCGGTAACGCACCTGCGCGTGGCGACTGTAGGCGGTAACACGCCTGCGCGTGTTGACTGTAGGCGGTAACGCACCTGCGCGTGGCGACTGTAGGCAGTAACACACCTGCGCGTGGCGACTGTAGGCGGTAACACACCTGCGCGTGGCGACTGTAGGCGGTAACACTCCTGCGCGTGGCGACTGTAGGCGGTAACTCGCCTGCGCGTGTTGACTGTAGGCGGTAACGCGCTTGTGCGTGGCTACTGTAGGCGGTAACTGCGCGTGGCGACTGTAGGCGGTAACGCACCTGCGCGTGGCGACTGTAGGCGGTAACACGCCTGTGCGTGGTGACTGTAGGCGGTAACGCACCTGTGCGTGGCGACTGTAGGCGGTAACACGCCTGTGCGTGGTGACTGTAGGCGGTAACGCACCTGTGCGTGGCGACTGTAGGCGGTAACACGCCTGTGCGTGGTGACTGTAGGCGGTAACGCACCTGCGCGTGGCGACTGTAGGCGGTAACGCGCCTGTGCGTGGCGACTGTAGGCGGTAACGCGCTTGTGCGTGGCTACTGTAGGCGGTAACTGCGCGTGGTGACTGTAGGCGGTAACGCACCTGCGCTTGGCGACTGTAGGCGGTAACACGCCTGTGCGTGGTGACTGTAGGCGGTAACGCACCTGCGCGTGGCGACTGTAGGCGGTAACACGCCTGTGCGTGGTGACTGTAGGCGGTAACGCACCTGCGCGTGGCGACTGTAGGCGGTAACGCGCCTGTGCGTGGCGACTGTAGGCGGTAACGCGTGCGCGTGGCGACTGTAGGCGGTAACGCGCCTGCGCGTGGCGACTGTAGGCGGTAACACGCCTGTGCGTGGCGACTGTAGGCGGTAACTGCGCGTGGCGTCTGTAGGCGGTAACGCACCTGCGCGTGGCGACTGTAGGCGGTAACGCGCCTGTGCGTGGTGACTGTAGGCGGTAACGCACCTGCGCGTGGTGACTGTAGGCGGTAACGCACCTGCGCGTGGCGACTGTAGGCGGTAACACGCCTGTGCGTGTTGACTGTAGGCGGTAACGCACCTGCGCGTGGCGACTGTAGGCGGTAACACACCTGCGCGTGGCGACTGTAGGCGGTAACACTCCTGTGCGTGGCAACTGTAGGCGGTAACTGCGCGTGGCGACTGTAGGCGGTAACTGCGCGTGGCGACTGTAGGCGGTAACTGCGCGTGGCTACTGTAGGCGGTAACTGCGCGTGGCGGCTGTAGGCGGTAACTGCGCGTGGCGACTGTAGGCGGTAACTGCGCGTGGCGACTGTAGGCAGTAACGTGTGCGCGTGGCGACTGTAGGCGGTAACGCACCTGCGCGTGGCGACTGTAGGCGGTAACGCGCCTGTGCGTGGCGACTGTAGGCGGTAACGCACCTGCGCGTGGTGACTGTAGGCGGTAACGCACCTGCGCGTGGCGACTGTAGGCGGTAACACGCCTGCGCGTGTTGACTGTAGGCGGTAACGCACCTGCGCGTGGCGACTGTAGGCAGTAACACACCTGCGCGTGGCGACTGTAGGCGGTAACACACCTGCGCGTGGCGACTGTAGGCGGTAACACTCCTGCGCGTGGCGACTGTAGGCGGTAACTCGCCTGCGCGTGTTGACTGTAGGCGGTAACGCACCTGCGCGTGGCGACTGTAGGCAGTAACACACCTGCGCGTGGCGACTGTAGGCGGTAACACACCTGCGCGTGGCGACTGTAGGCGGTAACACTCCTGTGCGTGGCGACTGTAGGCGGTAACTGCGCGTGGCGACTGTAGGCGGTAACTGCGCGTGGCGACTGTAGGCGGTAACTGCGCGTGGCTACTGTAGGCGGTAACTGCGCGTGGCGACTGTAGGCGGTAACGCGTGCGCGTGGCGACTGTAGGCGGTAACGCGTGCGCGTGGCGACTGTAGGCGGTAACACGCCTGCGCGTGGTGACTGTAGGCGGTAGGCGGTAACACGCCTGCGCGTGGTGACTGTAGGCGGTAACGCACCTGTGCGTGGCGACTGTAGGCGGTAACGCGCTTGTGCGTGGCGCGCTGTCAGCACAGCAGCACACTGTTGGACGTGATTTTAGCCTGTTAGCTTAGCTTAGCTGTTTACAACCTGAAGGGTGACGACAGCTGCATAACGTGACGTGACTCTGCGAGACTACGAACAGCTTGTCAACCGATTAACTGATCAATACAATAATAATGATGCTTATTATTATTGTATTGATCAGTCATTAAGTTCATTATTATTATAAATCAGCTTTTATGATTATTGATAAGCTATTTATATTCAATATTACTGATTTGTCATTAATCAGATCAATAAACTTTAAATTTATTTAATATCAATTTTTGTTAAATTATATTTTAAACAATAAAATAAAAAGCAACAATCAGGGAGAATGATCCCACCAAGGCTGTAATTCTGTGGTACGAGGACTGTTAGGAGCAGGAGGCCAGACGAAGAGCAGAGAGGAACGAGTCTGATCAGGTTTTAGTTCATGAATTCAGACATTAACACTTTATCAAATAAAACCATTTCTCTTGTTGCCTTTGTTTAATGTTTCTGTGACTTTCACTTTCAGTTTGGATACAACACAACATGGTATTATAGAAAATAACGTGCATAGAGGTATGTGTGTGTAAATTAATTTAATAATTTGGCCAGTAAAAAAAAAATGTTTTTCATCTGCCGGCCAATTTGGTCGGTGAGTCAAAAAGTTAATTTCGGACACTGACTAAGAGATTCCTAAACTGCTGAATACACAGATTATTTTTGTTTTTCCAGTTCACAAGGATAGTTTTCTTTGCGATGCATAATCCTGTGCGTATCATGTGTGCAGAGTTAATTGCCATATTAATGTCACCCAAGTCACCTAGTAGACATAGTGCGGGGTTTGTAGGAATATTACATTTAAACCATGTTGACATGTCCACACATACCTGAAGCCAGAACCTGCGGACAGGTGTGCAGGACCACAAGGCATGGAGATAGTTGTCAGGTGTGTTTTCATTGCAGTGTGTGCAGATGTTTGATTGTGACAGACCCATCCTGAACATCCTTTGTCCTGTATAATGAGTTCTATGCAGAATTTTGAATTGTATTAGTTGCATACTTGAATTTTTAGTCATTTTAAAGGTGTTTAAACATATTTGTGACCATTTATCTTTATTAAAGTTACTGGATAAGTCACCCTCCCATTTTGAAGTTGGAAGACAGATTGAGTCTTCTAGTTTAGATAATAGTCTATATGTTTTTGATAATAACTTTGGGGCATTGAGATTCATGAATTCTGCCACCCTAATAGGTAGCTGTAAGTTTAATTGATTAATGGTATATTAATATTACATTACATATTACATATAATAGATTTAAGCTGGTGATATTCTAGAAATTTACTGCTACTGATTCCATATTGTGAAGTGAGAATATTAAATGAGAAGAAGTTTCCATTTTCTATTATATGTTCTAACTGTTTTATTCCTTTATTTTTCCATTGATTGAAATTGATCAGCTTTATGTTTTGCAGGATGTCAGGGTTGTTCCAGAGGGGTGTAAACTTACATGGAAAAAGACTTGATTAATTTTAGAAATTCCCACCAAGCCACTAAAGAGGAACTGATGTTGATGCTTTTAAAACACTTATGTGTTTTCATGGTTGAGCTGATGAATGGCAGGTCAGAGATAAAAACATCCTCACACAATGCTTGCTCTACATCTAACCATGATTCATCCAGACTGCTAGGTTTAAGCCATTTGGAGTTAATACAGGTGTGTTTACGTGACAGGTGAGTTGTTCAGCCTCCATGACACCAAAATGACGGTAAAACTCTTGATTTGTGTAAAACAGGATCTTTGGAGGTCTGGTGAACGACGTTCGGAGGAAACTGCCCTTCCTATGGAGCGATGTCAGAGACGCCATGAGCCTCCAGTGTTTGGCCTCCATCCTCTTCCTCTACTGCGCCTGCATGTCGCCCGTCATCACGTTCGGAGGTCTGCTGGGAGAAGCCACCAAAGGAAACATAGTGAGAACCAGAGTTTATACTGCGCTGTGATTGGCCCAAACCGTCCAGGTGTGTCCAGGTGTTGGATTGAGCTCAGTTCTAATTCTCTCTCTCTCTGGTAGAGTGCCATAGAGTCTCTCTTTGGGGCGTCTCTGACGGGCGTGGCCTACTCTCTGTTTGCCGGTCAGCCTCTTACCATCCTGGGCAGCACCGGTCCGGTTCTGGTGTTCGAGAAGATCCTCTTCAAGTTCTGCAGGTGAGTCAGGGAGGACAGCGCGTTCCGGTCTATGAACAGATCAGTACGCTCTATGAAAGCCTCCCTGCAGAGCAAACCGTCCTCCAGATGCTCCAGTAGTGCAAGATAAGCCATGGCCTGAGGTTTCTTCTCAGGTTGTCCTGTCACAGCAGACTCTATAACCTGTTACACCAGTTATTCAGACTATGAACTACACTAAATTTACACATTTTCCTACACACAAATACAAGGTAAATCCCAAACTTTGTGTGGGAATGTTCGGACATAGACTTCTGTCCGTGCGCACGTTGATGAATGAGGCCTCTGGTCTGATTCCTGATCATGGAACAGAGCAGTGGTGCAGCTCATTGCCTGATTCTGCTGTTTCTGAGGTTCAGTGAACGCAGCGTGATGTCGGTTGAATGTAGATACAGATGGAGGCGGGATGGTTCTGGTCTGATCTGGTTCTGATCTGATCTGGTTCTGATCTAACAGAACTCTATGATCTGATGCATGTTCTGGAGTTGGCGGTTTTTCAGATGTTAACTGAAGTGCACAGAAGTTTTATTACATTTTTCTGATTTAAATTTTCCATCCATCTATCTTCTGCCGTTTATCCGGAGTCGGGTCGCGGGGGCAGCTGTCCAAGCAGGGAAACCCAGACTTCCCTCTCCCCGGCCACATTCACCAGCTCATCCGTAGGGATCCCGAGGCGTTCCCAGGCCAGCCGAGAGATGTAGTCCGTCCAGCGTGTCCTGGGTCTTCTCCAGGGCCTCTTTCCAGTGGGACGTGCCCGGAACACCTCACCAGGGAGGCGTCCAGGAGGCATCCTAACCAGATGCCCGAGCCACCTCATCTGGCTCCTCTCGATGTGGAGGAGCAGCGACTCTACTCTGAACCCCTCCCAGATCACAGAGCTTCTCACCCTATCTCTAAGGGAGAGCCCGGCCACCCTGCGGAGGAAACTCATTTCAGCCACTTGTATTTCTGACCTTGTTCTTTCAGTCACTACCCACAGCTCGTGACCATAGGTGAGGGTAGGAACGTAGATCGACCGGTAAATCGAGAGCTTTGCCTTTTGGCTCAGCTCCTTCTTCATCACGACAGACTGATGCAGAGTCCGCATCACTGCAGATGCTGCACCGAACCGCCTGTCCATCTCCCTCCATCCTTCCCTCACTCATGAACAAGACCCTGAGATACGTGAACTCCTCCACTTGGGGCAGGACCCTATTGCAGACCTGGAAAGAGCACGCCACCCTTTTCCAGCTGAGGACCATGGTCTTGGATTTGGAGATGCTGATTCTCATTCCAGCAGCTTCACACTCGGCTGCGAATCGCTCCAGTGAGAGCTGGAGATCACGTCCCGATGAAGCCAACAGAACCACGTCATCCGCAAAGAGCAGAGACCCAATCCTGAGGCCACCAAACCGGATCCCCTCAACACCTCGGCTGCGCCTAGAAATTCTGTCCATAAAAGTTATGAACAGAATCGGCAAGGGCAGCCTTGGCGGAGTCCAACCCGCACTGGAAAGATTCTGATTTACTGCCAGCAATGCGGACCAAGCTCTGACACCGGTCGTACAGGGACCGGACAGATCATACAAGCGAGTCCGGCACTCCATACTCCCGGAGTACCCCCCACAGGAGTCCCCGGGGAACACGGTCGAACGCCTTCTCCAAGTCCACAAAGCACATGTAGACTGGTTGAGCGAACTCCCATACCTCCTCCAAGACCCTGAAGAGGGTGTAGAGCTGGTCCACTGTTCCACGACCGGGACGAAAACCACACTGCTCCTCCTCAATCTGAGGTTCGACTATCCGACGGACCCTCTTCTCCAGCACCCCTGAATAGACTTTACCAGGGAGGCTGAGGAGTGTGATCCCCCTGTCCAGTCCACCTTTTTGAAGAGGGGGACCACCACCCCAGTCCACCAGTCCAGGGGAACTGTCCCCGATGTCCACGCGATGCTGCAGAGGTGTGTCAGCCAAGACAGCCCTACAGCTGATGACCCTCTCTTCACCCGAGTGTCCAGAACATGCGGCCGCAATTTCGACGACACAACTACAAAGTCGATCATCGAACTGCGGTCTAGAGTGTCCTGGTGCCAAGTGCACATGTGGACACTCTTATGGTGTTCGTTATGAACAATCCATGACGAGCACAGAAGTCCAGCAACAAGAGTCCAGTCCAGAGCCCAAGCCGTGTGTCGTGGTGAGTCCAACTATATCTAGCCGAAACCGCTCACCCTCGTGCACCAGCTCAGGCTCCTTCCCCGCCAGAAAGGTGATATTCCACGTCCCTAGAGCTAGCTTTTGCAACCGAGGATCAGACCGCCAGGGTCCCCGCCTCTGGCAGCCGCCCAGCTCACACTGCACCCCTATGGCCCCTCCTGCAGGTGGTGAGCCCACGGGAGGAGAGGCCATGTCATCCTTTCGGGCTGAGCCCGACCGAGCCCCATGGGCAAAGGCCACCAAGCGCTCGTCTCTGTGCCCCACCTCCAGGCCTGGCTCCAGAGGGGGGCTCCGGTGACCCACGTCCGGGCAAGGGAAACTTGGGTCCTTGGTTTGTCGTCATCATAGGGGTGATTTGAGCCGCACTTCGTCTGGTCCCTCCCCTAGACACCTGTTTGCCATGGGTGACCCTACCAGGGGCATAAAGCCCCCGACAACATAGTCACTAGGATCATCAGGACACGGAAACTCCTCCACCACGGTAAGTTGGCTCAGGGAGGATTTAAATTTTATTTGCTTATTTTTTTCTTTCTATTTTTTATTTTGCTTTTTTATATTTATTTGTCTTACCTATTTCTTTTTTGTTATATTTTTTTTCTTATTTTTCTATTCTTAATTTTCCTTTTTTTATGTTTTTTTTTTTTTTTGTTTTTTTCTGTTTTTGCTATCAGTTCTCTTTATTTCAGTTTATTTAAGGAGCGTATATCAGGAGCGTCTTGTTAACTACAGACAGTAAACTATCATCCATAATTAAAATATTGTCTGTGAAAATATGAATCTGAATCATTTTTGAATGATTAAAAGAAAAGAGACACACCAACACAAGTTAGTGTTTTCAGGATTTCTTTCATTTAAGGTCTGATGGGAGGGAATCTGAGTCCACGTTCCTGCTCACATGGGGTGGTGGTCGCTGTCATGGCAGATCTGAGTGTTGGGCCACTAGCTGCCGGGCGGCGCCGTTGGACGGCGTGTCGCTGCCTTCGGGGAGACGGCTGGATCTGGTGGTCGTTGTTAGAGAACAACGCTCCTGGGAAGGCTGGTGGGGGCGTTGGCCGTGGGAACTCAGCTGGTGGGAGAAACATTCATGAACAGCGTGAGGAAGATGAGGAAAAATGTCTCAGCTGATTCAAGGAGGGATAACAAACCAGAGTAACGTGTGGAGCAGCCATGTTGGATTTTCAGGTGGAGCTTCCTCCAACACTCAGAGGCTTGGAGCAGTAAAAAGATATTTTAAATGAAAACTTTTATTAAAAATCCTAAATGTATTTCTGTTTATGTAAAATTGGTATTTAATTATAGAGAAAATTGATTAAAAAATTAAGACTTTTTTTTTTATCTTTAAATTTAAATCGACTGGGAGGCATATTTTTAATATCTTCACTTTTTCTGGTCATTCTAACATTTTTTGGCATTTTTAGATTCTGTTTGGAAGTTTCAGAAGAGACTGACCTCCTTCAGGTCCTCCGTGGCCTCAACCCTCACTTTCAAGCCTAAAATATGATTTAAACAAATTAATTTAATATTTTCTTCCTTAACAAGGTAACAAGGTTACCAGCAAACACTTTAAGAAGATGGTCACACAAAGTATAAGGAAACAATTAGTGTTACCTGGTTTACGACCCTTAAAGCCCACAAATAGAACCCGGCTCCTCTGGGTACGTCCTAACGGTGGAGAACGTCGCTGCAGGAACCGATGTGTCCTCACGGGGGCGCCAGAGAGTTACCTGCTGTCTCTGAGCTGAGCAGAGCCTCAGGGCTCTATCCTCGGCCCTCGTCTGTTTTATTACTTTACTATTCTAGTTTATTTATTCGGTTCATATTTTAACATCATCTTGATCAACAGTTCAGTAGTTTTATTATAACAATTAAAATAAACATAATTCATCACAATCTGCTTTTTCTGGGTTGCTGAAGTCATTTTAGGGATTAAAACGTTTTTTCTGAATTAACTTATTAACTCATATTTTTTTCAGTTTCCTGAATAAATTTGATAATTTCAATTCCAGGTTTTTAGAATTAGTTTAAAAATTTTATTTTTTTTAGTTCTCAATAAGATCAATTTACTAAAAAATGTGTCAGCTTTTTCTAATTAATTAGATTCAATTAATAAAAGTACAAAAACAAAATTTTACAATGACAAAACCGGAGATTCATTTTCTAAATAGAAATACATTCTTTGTTTTTCAGAATTAATTTAATCAAAAATAACACATTTTGTTTTATTTCTGTGAGTTAATGAGATTAATAAATCTAAAAAAAAAATATTGATTTTTTTTTTTTTTTACAGTTCTACATTTTCTCTGGCCTTTTTTAAATAATCACTTTAATTGTTCCCTCGTCGTATTGAGACATGAATTACCGAGAAATTTTTAATTATTTTCATTTACAAAAATAATATTTTGTTTCTTAAATCAAACATTTAAATATTTTTTCAGTAAACATTCATTTCTATGTTTTTCCGCCCGCCGCTCCCACGGCGGCCTGCAGCCTCTTCAGCTCGGCCCGGCTGTCCACAGGCCGGGCCGAGCCGGGCCAGGCACGCCAGCAGCAGCAGGACCAGGAAGCGATGAGGCGTGATGATGGTGTTTGTGAGGTGAGGAAGATGAGGAGGTTACCTGCAGGGTGGAGCTCCGTAGAGCTCAGTGTTTCAGTAGCTTAAAGCTAAAGTTGGACTCTTCATGTTTCAGCCATGTTTTCAACTATCTGGAACCAGCTGATGTGTTTCTGTCCGGGTCTGCAGACCCGACCCTCCGGCAGCAGCTCCGCCCGGCCGGAGGTTCCGGTCCGGGTCTGCAGACCGGACCCTCTGGCAGCAGCTTCCAGGATTGTCTGGGTGAACTTCTTGTGGATGGCTGGAAGAGTTTTATCTTTCAGCTGAGAGCAGAGCGGCAGGTTTTTCTCCAACCGTGTTGAAATGTCCTGTCTTCACCGTGGGACGGTGGGAAACGTGATTCCTTTGTATGTTGTATAAATTGACAATAAAGCTGACTTTGACTTTGACTTAGAACCAACCTGACATGGAGTTAAATCTAGTTTTTTTCTCATTTCTGTTGTGGTTGTTTCCATGGATACCTCATGGTGGATGAATCTGAGGTTCATTACAAACCTTCAGGCCGTCGTCTGATTGGCTCAGATGCTTTTTAGTCCTGACTAGTCTGGAAATGGAAAATAATGTTTACTCCGTCCTGTCCCCTCGTCTGTCCTCAGCGACTACAGCCTGTCCTACTTGTCCCTGAGGACCAGCATTGGGCTCTGGACGGCCTTCCTCTGCCTGCTGCTGGTCGCCACCGACGCCAGCTCCCTGGTCTGTTACATCACCCGCTTCACCGAGGAGGCCTTCGCTGCCCTCATCTGCCTCATCTTCATCTACGAGGCTCTGGAGAAGCTGGTCCACCTCGGGAAGACCTACCCCATCGACATGGGCAACCATCTGGACAACCTCACCTTCTACACGTAAGAACCCGGCAGACCAGCGCTGCCATCTTTCCTTCGTTCTGGCCCGGAACCGGTTCCGTGTTAGGTGTCGGTGTTCTGACTCTGGACCCGGTTACGTTTCAGGTGTCGGTGTTCTGACTCTGGACCCGGTTACGTTTCAGGTGTCGGTGTTCTGGTTTTGGACCCGGTTCTGTTTCAGGTGTCGGTGTTCTGACTCTGGACCCGGTTCTGTTTCAGGTGTCGGTGTTCTGGTTTTGGATCCGGTTCTGTTTCAGGTGTCTATGTTCTGGTTTTGGACCCGGTTCTGTTTCAGGTGTCGGTGTTCTGACTCTGGACCCGGTTCTGTTTCAGGTGTCGGTGTTCTGGTTTTGGATCCGGTTCTGTTTCAGGTGTCTATGTTCTGGTTTTGGACCCGGTTCTGTTTCAGGTGTCGGTGTTCTGACTCTGGACCCGGTTACGTTTCAGGTGTCGGTGTTCTGACTCTGGACCCGGTTCTGTTTCAGGTGTCGGTGTTCTGACTCTGGACCCGGTTCTGTTTCAGGTGTCGGTGTTCTGACTCTGGACCCGGTTCTGTTTCAGGTGTCGGTGTTCTGGTTTTGGACCCGGTTCTGTTTCAGGTGTCGGTGTTCTGGTTTTGGACCCGATTCCGTTTCAGGTGTCTGTGTTCTGGTTTTGGACCCGGTTCTGTTTCAGGTGTCGGTGTTCTGACTCTGGACCCGGTTCTGTTTCAGGTGTCGGTGTTCTGACTCTGGACCCGGTTACGTTTCAGGTGTCGGTGTTCTGACTCTGGACCCGGTTCTGTTTCAGGTGTCGGTGTTCTGACTCTGGACCCGGTTCCGTTTCAGGTGTCGGTGTTCTGACTCTGGTCCCGATTCCGTTTCAGGTGTCTGTGTTCTGGTTTTGGACCCGGTTCTGTTTCAGGTGTCGGTGTTCTGACTCTGGACCCGGTTCTGTTTCAGGTGTCGGTGTTCTGACTCTGGATCCGGTTACGTTTCAGGTGTCGGTGTTCTGACTCTGGACCCGGTTCCGTTTCAGGTGTCGGTGTTCTGACTCTGGACCCGGTTCCGTTTCAGGTGTCGGTGTTCTGGTTTTGGACCCGGTTCTGTTTCAGGTGTCGGTGTTCTGACTCTGGACCCGGTGTTCTGACTCTGGACCCGGTTCTGTTTCAGGTGTCGGTGTTCTGACTCTGGACCCGGTTCTGTTTCAGGTGTCGGTGTTCTGACTCTGGACCTGGTTCTGTTTCAGGTGTCGGTGTTCTGGTTTTGGACCCGGTTCTGTTTCAGGTGTCGGTGTTCTGACTCTGGACCCGGTGTTCTGACTCTGGACCCGGTTCTGTTTCAGGTGTCGGTGTTCTGACTCTGGACCCGGTTACGTTTCAGGTGTCGGTGTTCTGACTCTGGACCCGGTTCTGTTTCAGGTGTCGGTGTTCTGACTCTGGACCCGGTTCTGTTTCAGGTGTCGGTGTTCTGACTCTGGACCCGGTTACGTTTCAGGTGTCGGTGTTCTGACTCTGGACCCGGTTCTGTTTCAGGTGTCGGTGTTCTGACTCTGGACCCGGTTACGTTTCAGGTGTCGGTGTTCTGACTCTGGACCCGGTTCTGTTTCAGGTGTCGGTGTTCTGACTCTGGACCCGGTGTTCTGACTCTGGACCCGGTTCTGTTTCAGGTGTCGGTGTTCTGACTCTGGACCCGGTTCTGTTTCAGGTGTCGGTGTTCTGACTCTGGACCCGGTTCTGTTTCAGGTGTCGGTGTTCTCCGCCAGCCAACGCCTCAGATGACGTCGTGGAGGTCTGGAGGAGTAGAAACCTGACGTTGGAGACGGTGGAGTGGGAGCAGCTGGGCGTGCAGGTCTGACTTTCACGGCTTTGTACTGATTACTGACAAGTTTTTTCTGACAGGAAAATCCACCATGATCAGTAGGAGGTATCATCAGTACCAGAACCTGCTGCTTCCAGACCAGAACCAGAACTTTTATTTGTCTCAACACCTTGTGTAAAGATGATGACCAGCGGTCCTCCAACCAGAGCCTCTGGTTCTACAGAAACTGGACCGACGGTTCTCCAACTGGAGCCTCTGGTTCTACAGACCTGGACCAGAGGGACCAGCTGAGGGATGGTCCTGACTCTTAGTTCCTGCAGGTCCGAATGTGGAGGAACCTGGAAGATGTTGATTCAGAAAAAGTGAAAATAATTTTTAGTTTTTCATTATCTGTTAAATTCACCAAATTCAAGTAGAAAGAAACTGTCTTTAGTTTTTTGGCCAAGAAAAACACGACTTTGTTTTTGTTTAGTTTGTTTCCTCTGGGTGAGTGCAGTGCATCAGATCCGCCTGGGACGTGGCCTGCAGCGCCACCTGCTGGCCACCCTGCTCTGCTCACGCCAAACCAGCTGATGGAGACCAGTCTGACCAACATTTCCAGTTCAGAGAAGTTTAGACAGTTTTAAATTCAACCTCATAGGAACGGAGATTATCTGGTAACCCCAGATTAACCAGTGAAACCAAAGAATCTGCTGGAATTCTTTAATTTCAGTTTAATGGAGAATCTCAGAGATCCTGGTAACAGGTGATCCACTCAGACTGGGTCTTTTGTGCAGCAGGAGCATCTAGTGGACACCAGAGGAACTGCAGCTCCTCACCTGTCTGTCCACCTGTCTGTCTGCAGGACTGTCGGGAGCTCAGAGGTGTGTTTGTCGGCCCGGCCTGCAGCCATGACAGTCCCTACGTCCCAGACGTCCTCTTTTGGTCCCTCATCCTCTTCTTCACCACCTTCTTCCTCTCCTCCTTCCTCAAACACTTCAAGACCAAGAGATATTTCCCCACCAGGGTGGGTTTGTCACACAGCTGTTGGGTCGTAGTTTTGCCTGAAACGGGTCATGATGTCTAGTGTTTAACAGGAAGTTCTGCTCCTGCAGATCCGATCCACCTTCAGTGACTTTGCAGTCTTCCTGACCATCATGATCATGGTGCTGGTGGACTATCTGGTCGGAGTTCCTTCACCCAAACTCAACGTTCCCGACCGCTTCGAGGTAAATCTGTCCCTGCCTGGTTCTGGTCCTGATTCTGGAGAATCCAGTCCTGATGTTGGAGCTGATCAGGGCTCAGTTTGCTGACTGATGCAGCTGCAGTTGGCTCAGAGGTCAGAGGAAACAATGCTCTTGGTATTTCAACATTTGGTTGATTTGGTTCAGTTACGGAGAATTCCAGTTTCTGGAAGATTAAGGTGAACCAGGATTTTAATTCCGATAAGCGGGTGAGGGAGGAGGGTGGGAGGGTACAGATGGGCTTCATGGCAGAGGTAAGTGATGGGACCCCAGGATGGAGCCCAGCGGGCCCACCTGTAGTGACTGAGGAGGGGATTTTAACCGAAGGTCCTTGGTCTGTTCAGCCCACGTCCAGCAACCGAGGCTGGTTGATCTCCCCACTGGGACCAAACCCCTGGTGGACGCTGCTGGTCGCTGCCGTTCCAGCTCTGCTCTGCACCATCCTGGTCTTCATGGACCAGCAGATCACCGCCGTCATCATCAACAGGAAGGAGAACAAGCTGAAGGTCGGTGCAGATCCAGATCTGATCCTAGACGGGCAAATGTAAAGCATCGATGGGCAGATGTGACAGGTGGGTGTGTGATGGGGTGGTGACCTGTGTGTGTCGTGGGTCTACAGAAGGGGTGTGGGTACCACCTGGACCTGCTGGTGGTGGCGGTGATGCTGGGCGTGTGCTCCATCATGGGTCTGCCATGGTTCGTGGCGGCAACCGTCCTCTCCATCTCCCACGTCAACAGCCTGAAGGTGGAGTCAGAGTGCGCCGCGCCCGGCGAGCAGCCCAAGTTCCTGGGCATCAGGGAGCAGAGAGTCACCGGCTTCATGATCTTCGTCCTCATGGGCTGCTCCGTCTTCATGACGTCCGCCCTGAAAGTGAGTGTCCTGCTGTGTCCCAACTCATCCCACCTCATCCTGTCTCATCCCTCCTTGTCCTGTGTCGTCCCTCCTTGTCCCTCCTCGTCCCTCCTCGTCCTGTCTCATCCCATCTCATCCCTCCTTGTCCTGTGTCGTCCCTCCTTGTCCCACTCAGAGATGACCTGTTTACTTTCAGAAAGTCATCTTCATCTTCTCTTCCTGCAGTTCATCCCGATGCCTGTCCTCTACGGAGTCTTCCTCTACATGGGGGTGTCCTCGCTCAAAGGCATTCAGGTCTGTCTCTGCACCCGTCCACCTGTCCTCCTGCTGCTCAGACACTCTCATGTCTCCTCTCCGTCTTTCAGCTGTTTGATCGGATCAAACTGTTCGGTATGCCGGCCAAGCACCAGCCAGACCTGATCTACCTGCGCTACGTCCCACTGTGGAAGGTCCACGTCTTCACCGTGGCCCAGCTGTCCTGTCTCATCGTCCTCTGGGTCATCAAGGCCTCGCCGGCCGCCGTCGTCTTCCCCATGATGGTGAGTCTGGCTCAGAGACGTGTCCACTGCCATTTTACTGTATCTCACCTCTGTCCTCTGTCCTCCAGGTCCTGGCTCTGGTCTTCATCCGGAAGCTTCTGGATTTCTGCTTCACCAAGAGGGAGCTGAGCTGGCTGGACGACCTGATCCCAGAGAGCAAGAAGAAGAAGGACGATGACAAGAAGAAGAAGGAGAAGGAGGTGAGACTGCCCAGCTGGTTCCTCAACCCCCTGTGGGGTATAACTGGCTTCTTATTTCACCTCTGAACCAGTTTACCGGCCTTGTTTGGTTTCCGCTCAGCTGTGTTCATCATCCTGCATCAACACACTGGAGCTAAAATCTCACAAAATACATCAAATCACAAAATACATCAAATCCAAGCAGGAAAGTTAGTTTTTCTTTTAGATCCACAAACATGTTAACCAACCATTTATATACCTTAGATGGAAATAGAATCAGTTGGTTTCTTGCTGCTATGTCATCTGAAATTGGTCATGTGATTTGCACCAACACCATGTGACTCTGATTCGCTGTCCTCATTGGCTCTGATGTGTGTGTGTTTTCCAGGATGCTCGGAAGAGGCTGATGGAGGAAGACCCGCTATACGGCCGCCGAGACATCCTGAAGATCCCCATCAAGAGCCTGAAGGGACGGTGAGTCGGCGACCAGACGCTGATCCCCGTTGACACACATCGCTGCAGAAAGTAATGTGTGTGCGTGTGAATGTGCAGGTCAGACCCGTCAGAAGTGAACATCTCAGATGAAATGGCCAAAAGTGGGATTTGGAAATCTGTTTCCAAGAACCCTGAAGGCAGCAGAGGTCTGAAACGCTGTAGCAGGTAAACATCTGATGAGTCACATGATCACTCTTCATCACCTGTAACCTCTTTTTCCTCCATACTCATGTTCAAAGCATCCGAAGTCAAAACATGGAGCTCCAAACTACTACTGCTAGCACTAGAACGCCCTCTAGTGGTACACAGCAGACGTTCACAACATCAACCTTTTACTTCATCTGTAAACCAGGGATAAACATTGTTTATGACCATGTGTAAACCATCATATCTCTGGTTTTTATGGTCCATCAAGCAGAAAGTTTCAGGGAGTTTCAGGTCTGAACTTTGCGGTGAAGCCCACGCTGGCTCCAGGTGGGCCGGTGTTAGCCCACGCCGGCTCCAGGTGGGCCGGTGTTAGCCGACGCCGGCCGGCTCCAGGTCGGCTGGTTTTATGTTACAGCTGTAAAAACGTGGCGTGATCCCAGATCTCAGGAAATTATCTCTGTAATCTGTGAATTGTGGCCTGCTCCCCTTCAACAGCGGGATAGATGGAGAGTTGATCTGAGGCTGAAGATAATATCTATTGATCAGAAACAGGAACCAGATATTTATCAGCTAAATGAGTTTGTGTGCACAATGTCCTGATAAACTCAGGCTGAAGTTTGGTTCTACAGGAATCAGGTTGCTTTTTCACTGCAAGCTGAGAGATGATTGTTTCATCCACATTTTTCTCCTTAATGTGACCTTTCAAATAAAAATATCCCAACTAAACATCTGGTTAAGCAGATTCTCTGGACCACAGAGATTTTTGCTAACCGTTCTGTGGTGTATTCTAGTGTTAGCTGGCCTGTTTCTGGGCCACGATTTCACATATGAAGCCGTGCATGGTTTTCTTCCACCTACATTAACTAGTTAAATAGCTGGTAAAATCAAGGTGATGCTGGGAAACTGTTAGAATAAATAAATAAATGTGAAAACACTCTTCAGACTGGTGAAGAGCACATTGGAGACACGTGAACAATTAACACTGATGATAATTAACACGCCCACGTGTCTGCAGTTACACGAGTGGCTGTAAAAGCTGCACACCGGTAAAACCAGCGGCCGTGTTCGCAGCATTAGCACGACGGCCGGTTTTCCTGATGTTCTCGCAGCTGTCGATGGCACACGCGGCTATAAAAGCTCCATCACATGAGGAATCTGTACGCCTGCAGGAAACGTTTTCATTCCATCGATATACAGATCATATGTGATCAAATTTCACCAGCATGGTGACGAGGTGGTCTGGTTCAGGGCCCGACTTGTACATCCTGGGTACCAGCCTGGTTGGGAACAGACGACGATCCGGCTTTGGGCGCGACGGGCGGCTTCTGGGTGAGGAAATATGATGCGTGTTGAGCATGCGCCCCATTCTGTCCTGCTTCATGACTTCACTGCTGTTTGTTTCTGCCAGTTAAACCACAGCTTCAGATGTTTCCAACAAGCCTGCATGTGCAGGAAACTCTGGTTAAGAACCCGTCCATGACGTGCACAACGTCCTCAGCAACCTTTTCCCCCTCATTCTTTCTCTTGTAGTTTTCCGATCGTGCAGAGAGGAGAATCTCAGGTGCGGCTCATTTAAATATGATTTGCATATTTAAATGGCGACGTGTACAGAGAGGAGTCGGGCTCTTCTCCAGGTTGGTTGGCATGTACGAAGGAAACGTGTTTGGATGCACGCGTGTGCACATACGTCTGGATTGTTTTGTGCGTAGGACGTTTTCTGGATTTGAGCGTACGCCATGCTTCGCCGGGAATTCCACGTAGTCGTACACGAGGCTCTGGTCTGAAACTCCACCTTCTGCTTCACCTTCATGGACCATGGAGACGTTTTCAGTTGGATGATACAGAAAGTTTTATCCGGATGTTAAACTGGGATGGACAGACGGTCCCTTCCTTCAATATATTCTTCTTTTTTTCATTTTGCTAAACAGAAAACTGGTGCTTGAACATTTTATTTATTTATTTTTTCTAATTAAAGAAAATAAAAAAAAATTCTATTTTTTTTCTTTACTAATAGTTGATTACCAATAATGACGCAGTGGTAGTGTAGTGGTCCCAGAGGTGGTCTTGGATCTGGAGAACCAGAGTTTGCGTCCCTGGCGAACCAGCAGCAGTGAATCAGCAGGTTTCTGTCCGGCTTCTACGTGAACTGCATCTGGTCTCTGTCTCCTCCTCCAGTCAGGAGAAGCTCGCCAGCGTCCAGATCAGCGTGGAGAACGAAGATGGCTGCAGGGTGGTGGACTCTGAGACGGCGCTATGATTGGAGCACAAAGTGGGCGGCGCCATGGTGTCCTCCGTCCCGTGAAGACGAGGTGACGGGTCCTGGACCGATCAGCCGTCACCTGGACATGCAGCACTTCCTGTGTTTTTCTCTGATGAGGTGAACGATTTATTTTCTCATCGTTTTATGGTGAAACACGCAGGCTCCTCCTCTGGGAGCAAACATGGAGTCGACTTCCTCAGGTCTGTGATTGGCTAACGACGGGACTCTGCAGACGGGCTGAAATCCTCGAATTTTATCCCTAAACATGATTTTTCTGCTTTCATGAAGCAGACAAGGCTCCTCACTTCAACCAGACTCCACGCAGGATGGTTTTTATTTAATCCATCGGTCTCACGTGTCTGTGCATACGTGTGCATGTGTGCGTGTGCGTGAGAGCGATCACTGCTGTGCCTCACCTTGCTGCCTGCAGCCGAAAAACTAATTCATGTCACAACAAATGTTATATTTCTTTGTAAATTTTCAATAAAGTGTTCTGTTGGAAACGATCAGAGTCGGTGTTTCAGATCCAGAAGACCGAAGATGAGTCGCAGAGTTCGGAGTAAAGTCTGGCTGCCGTCACCGCGAACGTCCGTTCATCAGCGAATGACTCGCGGTTCATTTAAGTCCTTCTGAAAAACACAAGTCCAAAACTTCCAAGGTAAACTTGACAAGTCCTGATCCAGAGTCCTGATCCAGCCCCCATGTCTTCATCTCTGACTTTTTCAACTTTTAACCCTTAAACCTCCAGCAGGTCTCTCTCTTCTATTAGTAGTGTGTAGCTCTGTGGGGTAAATGTGATGGATATTTTACTCTTTAGCTGATCTACAGAAGTTTTCCAGCATTTCTATCCCGTCCAGGAGGTTTACAATCCAGCCACTAAATGTAGTTTTATTTAGAGACTCTATCTGGTAAATCCACAATGATCCATGATAACAGCATTATTTATCACATTTCACCATAAAAACATCACTATCACCATTATAACCAGGCCGAGGTAGGAACCGGGCCGAGGTAGGAACCAGACTGAGGGAGGGACCAGGCTGAGGGAACCGGGCCGAGGTAGGAACCAGACTGAGGGAGGGACCAGGCTGAGTTAGGAACCAGACTGAGGTAGGAACCGGTCCGAGGTAGGAACCAGACTGAGGGAGGGACCAGGCTGAGGTTGGAACCAGACTGAGGTAGAAACCGGGCCGAGGTAGGAACCAGACTGAGGGAGGGACCAGGCTGAGTTAGGAACCAGACTGAGGTAGAAACCGGGCCGAGGTAGGAACCTGACTGAGGTAGGAACCGGGCCGGGGTTGGAACCAGACTGAGGGAGGGACCAGGCCGAGGTAGGAACCAGGCTGAGGGAACCGGGCCGAGGTAGGAACCAGACTGAGGGAGGGACCAGGCTGAGGTTGGAACCAGACTGAGGTAGAAACCGGGCCGAGGTAGGAACCAGGCTGAGGGAACCGGGCCGAGGTAGGAACCAGACTGAGGGAGGGACCAGGCTGAGTTAGGAACCAGACTGAGGTAGAAACCGGGCCGAGGTAGGAACCTGACTGAGGTAGAAACCGGGCCGAGGTAGGAACCAGGCTGAGGGAACCGGGCCGAGGTAGGAACCAGACTGAGGGAGGGACCAGGCTGAGTTAGGAACCAGACTGAGGTAGAAACCGGGCCGAGGTAGGAACCTGACTGAGGTAGGAACCGGGCCGAGGGAGGAACCGGGCCGAGGTAGCTAATGCAGACCATGTGTCTGCATTAGTTTCTGAAAGCTGAGGGTTCCTCTTTGCTCTAAGGCTGCAGGTCTCCGACAGGATCCTGCAGAAGGTTTTCCATCTGCAGCTGGAGATGAAGCCGCTGGAGCTGCTGCTGGACGGTATTTAGTTCTGGCTGGTAGAGGATCTGCTTTAGCCGCGTCGCCGCATCTTTAGGTTGTTTTTAGGGACGTTTAGTCCCTAAAAAGGCTCGCCGGTTCTTTATTTCAGTCTGCTGTTCCAGGTTTCATATTGACGTTGTTGGTGTCCGGAGTTGCTTCTTGACACCCGGTGGGCAAAGTTTACACAAAAAGGCCAGATTTCTCCCTCCTGGATCATCACTGACCTTTTCAGAAATGATTTAAGTGATCGTACGAAGAAGCTGCAGTGGTCATGGAGGCAGAGGAGGAGCTGCTGCCTTCGTTGGGTTTAGCCTCCATGTTTTGCAGTTTGGTGGCTGGTGTTCCAGATTTGGTGTTTTTCACCAATATATTAAGGCCTGTTTATGATGTGTTTTAGCCGGGGTTTTGCTCCATGGAAATCTGCCATTCATCAGGCAGAAATACAGAAGGTTCAGTTCACCTTTACCCAGAAGATGAACCAGTTCACGAACCATGGTTCAACGAACTTGTTCAGACACAACACTGGTCTCAGTCCTGGTCTACACGGATGCAGATCAACCAAGAAAAAGATCAAAAGTGATCCAGTAGAAGTTTATTTAGGTCATTCAGGCAACGCGATCAACTGCAGCAGAAAATGTTTAAATATTAAATTCATCAGATGTCTGAGATGAACCCTGTAAATCAGATGTTGGTGATAAAGTTCTGATCCCTGTGTGGTTCCGATCCGGTTCGGTTACAGGATGGTGAAGGTGGAGAGCAGCGTGGACAGCAGCAGAGCGACTGACAGCCGAGCTCGCAGAGATCCTCCTGGAATCAGAAACATCAGTCAGTACCACATCAAGTAATCTGATTACAAGCTGTGGTGGAGGTACCAGGAGTCAAATCAAGATTACTACAGAACAGAAACCAAATCACACATCTACCACCCAGCATCCTCTTTTCCAGCTCCACCTGTTCTACTTCCTGTTAACACAGAGCTCCAGCCAGCCAATCACATGGCAGCATGTAGTCATGGAGACGTGCTGAAGTTTAAATTGAGCATCAGAATGAGGAAGAAAGAGGATTTAAGAGACTCTGAATGGTTGTTGGTCTTTACTGGGATTTCCACCCACAACCATCTCCAGGGTTTCCAGAGATGGTCTGAAGAAGAGAAAACATCCAGAGCAGCAGTTGTCTGGACCAGGATGCAGCAGAAGACACACCGGGTCCTCCTGCCAGCTAAGAACAGGAAACTGAGGCTACAATTCACACACACTCACCAACACTGGACAATAGAAGATGGAGAAACGTTGCTGGTCTGATGAGTCTCCATTTCAGCTCCACATTCAGATGCTCGGCTCAGAATCTGCTGGAAACATCATGAAAACATGGATCCATCCTGCCTTGGATCAACGCTTCAGGCTGCTGCTGGTGTAATGGTGGGGGGAGATTTTCTTGGTCCACTTTGGGCCCCTTAGTACCAACGTGGCCTGGTTTAACCAGCACAGCCTACCTGAGTATTGTTGCTGACCATGTCCATCCCTTTATGACCACAGTGGAGCATCTTCTGATGCTACTTCCAGCAGGATAATGCACCATGTCACAAAGCTCAGATCATCTCCACCTGCTTTCTAGAACATGACTATGAGTTCACTGGACTCCAACGGCCTCCACAGCCACCAGATCTCAGTCCAGTAGAGCAGCTTTGGGATGTGGTGGAACGGGAGATTCTCATCATGGATGCAGCCGACAAACCTGCAGCAACTGTGTGATGCTGTCATGTTAATATGGAGAAAACCTCTGAGGAAGGTTTCCACCACCTGCTTCATCTATCACACCAATAACTAACGAGGTCCGACCCAGTACTGGAGGGTGGACCTGATTAAGAGGACAGGGGAGTGTCTGTGACAACAGAAATGATAATCTGGGTTGATTTTCCAACTCTGCAGCAGCTGAAAGAGGATTCAGACTCAGGTTTTCTTTCTGGTGGACGAAGGACTCACCTCCGGGCAGCAGCATGTCCTCCGTTACAGCCAGCGAGCCGTTATTAGGCGCTGGTTCCACCTGCAGCAGTTTACACATCAGAGGATAGATGTGGATGCTGTCAAACGGCTCAGACAGATAGTTCTTCTTGAAGCTGGGTCCAAAAGCCCAGAAGATGGTCTTCATGTCCATCTCCCAGTTATGGTAGCCGTGATCACCCTTGTTCACGTAGACGATGAATCTCTGCAGAACAAAAGCACAAGTCTGAGGAAACAGAAGATCTACAACCTTCGGTGGATCATGTGGCGCTTCAGGTTGGAGTTTATGTAGAGATACAAAGCCAACAACACAACCTGCCAGTTAGGAAAACAAAGTAGATCTGATCATGCTTCAGCAAACCATTTTCCAGACGTGACCTCCGTCTTTCATCGTTTCATCTACTCCTTTTTTTCTAGCCTCATCCCGTTACTCTCCCTCATGTTGTCTTTTCCATCTGTGAAAATGGAGCGCTGCTCGGCGGCTGCTGCCTCAGTCTGTCTGATCCTGCTTGCTCACATGTTGTTGTTGTCTACTCTTGGATGGGCAATCAATCCATTCATCCATTCATTCATTCATTCATTCACTGATGCAGAAAAGCTATAAATCAGAAGCTGCTGTTTACAGTCAGGTCAAAATTAAAGGTCCGGAAATCGGTTTCACCTTTAAGCAGCTTGTTAGTCTTTTGTTAGCCAACTTCTTGTTAAACAAGCCCAAGCAAAAACACTAATTTGTCAACATACCCAAATTCTGGGTATGAAAGTGGAGTTTTGGCATCACATAGCTGGAAATGAAACTTTTAACTTGGTTACAGACGTGTACAGAGACAGCTTTGGTCCCTTAAAGACCTGAATCTGGTAGATCTTCTTTAAGAAACCGTATACATACCAGCACCTACGGTGCGACACAGGTTCAGGTCATTAAAATGTAATTTTAACATTGGCAACATGCTGCACCATGTTGCCAACGTAATTTAGGATAGAAGAACAGCAGGATCGGGGACCCAGGCAGGGGCACTGACCAGGAAAAGGGGGGCAGGCCTGGATATTAGTAAATAATCAGCTGATATTAAAACTGAAGCTCCCATCAGAAGTTAAAGGTGTAAAAACTAACAGCCGGTGAAATTTTCAGCCTTGATGTAGAACATGTAGAAGAGCATCACTGCTGCAGGCGTGCTGTAGATCTATAATTCTGTAAAAGATCATGTTTAAACTTCATCAGACACGTCACATTTTCAGCCCTTTTCAGACTTGATAGCAGTCTGATCAGATGCATTGATCAGTGATGGATGTTCCTCCATCTGACATCAGCTTACATCCGTTGCTGGCTTGACTGGACTGAGGCCTCCCAGCCCAGAACAGCTACTGGTTACTGATTACTGACCCAGTTACTTTCATTAATGTGCCGAAACCTGCGGCCGTACCGTATCCGATGACGAACCCTGCGGCCGTACCGTATCTCACGATTAACCCTGCAGCCGTACCATATCCAATGACGATCCCTGCGGCCGTACCATATCCGATGACAAACCCTGCGGCCGTACCGTATCTCATGACGAACCCTGCGGCCGTACCGTATCTCATGACGAACCCTGCCGCTGAACTGTATTTCACGACTAACCCTGCAGCCGTACCGTATCCGACGACGAACCCTGCGGCCGTACCGTATCTCACGATTAACCCTGCGGCCGTACCGTATCTGATGACAATCCCTGCGGCCGTACCGTATCTCATGACGAACCCTGCGGCCGTACCGTATCTCATGACGAACCCTGCGGCCGCACCGTATCCGATGACGATCCCTGCGGCCGTACCGTATCTCATGACGAACCCTGCGGCCGTACCGTATCTCATGACGAACCCTGCGGCCGCACAGTATCCGATGACGATCCCTGCGGCCGTACCATATCTCATGAAGAACCCTGCGGCCGCACAGTATCCGATGACGATCCCTGCGGCCGTACCGTATCTCATGACGAACCCTGCGGCGGCACAGTATCCGATGACGATCCCTGCGGCCGTACCATATCTCATGAAGAACCCTGAGGCCGTACCGTATCTCATCACGAACCCTGCAGCCGTACCGTATCCGATGACGATCCCTGCGGCCGTACCGTATCTCATGACGAACCCTGCGGCCGTACCGTATCCGATGATGAACCCTGCGGCCGTACCGTATCTCATCACGAACCCTGCAGCCGTACCGTATCCGATGACGATCCCTGCGGCCGTACCGTATCTCATGACGAACCCTATGGCCGTACCGTATCCACTGATGAACCCTGCGGCTGTACCTTATCTCATGACGAACCCTGAGGCCGTACCGTATCTCATCATGAACCCTGCAGCCGTACCGTATCCGATGATGAACCCTGCGGCTGTACCGTATTTCATGACTAACCCTGAGGCCGTATGGTATCTCATGACGAGCCCCGCAGTCGTACTGTATCTGATGATGCTACCAGGAACAGCCTGATAGAGAATGAGCCTGATCTCAGGTCGGACCCAAACAGCCTGAGTCTGGTAAGAAACAAAGTCTCTGAGCCGTCTGCCCTGCCTCTAGCGCTACTTGACAGCACCTGGTCCAACTGGACTCCATCTTGTTTGAATTCTTGCTTGTGTTCTTACTCTCAAATGTAAGTCGCTTTGGATAAAAGCATCTGCTAAATGACTGTAGAATAGAATAGAATACTCTCCGTGGAAGTGGACCAGTGTTTAAATTGGACCAATCACTCTGAATGTGCCCTAAAACCAAAACCATTATTGGAGTAATCTTTGGTCCTCGAAGGTAAAATAGAGTCTGCTGCTACCTGAGGATGAAACTCACAGAGTTCAGGTTGAACCCTAGGTCTGCGATGATGACGATGGGAGGAAGTCGCTCGCTTCTACCCAGGTGAAAGCTCTCTGGCATCTGGTCTGTCTTGTAGACCGTCAGATTTGGAGCGTTGGACAGCTTGTCAAAAACCTCCTGCTCCTTTCCCGGCCGGGGTGTCAGGATGCCGAACCCGCCGTAGTCCAGGATCTCGAAGCTGGCGAGCTTCAGCAGTTCCAGGTACTCGTTGAGGATGATCTCGTCCACCTGCGGCCGCTTCTTGACAGTGGTCATGCCGTGGTCGGAGGTGATGATGACGTCCAGACTGTCTGCCAGATTGTGCCGATCGATGGCGTGTCTCAGGTAGCCGATGGTGCGGTCAATCTGCCGGATGATCTCCTTCCTGTCAGGGTGGTCCGGCCCCTTGGCGTGGCCCACGTTGTCCGGTTCACCGTAGTACAGCGTCACCAGGTTGAAGTCCTCCTCAGAGAACCAGCTCATCACTGTGTCGATGTTCTCGCGCCATTCAGTTTCGTTGTCGTCGGGGTGACCGACCTCCTCGACCAGCGCTCGGTTAACCGCTTGGCCGTTGTACTCAACCCCGCCTCCTGGGAAGTGGAACGAAGCAGTTTTCAGACCCTGAAACAGGAAAGATCAGTTTAAATCCTGTCACAGTAATGATCGCAGTCTTCGGTCTCTTCAAACCTTTTCCAGACTCGTCCTCCCGTTAAATCTGTCGCTGGATGGATGACTCACCTGGTCCTGAGCTGTGATCCATAACGGCAGCGCTCCGTTGTCCCACCACTCCGATCTGGTCAGGGTCTTTTTGTGCGGAACCTTCTGGTTCGTCGTGGTGTTGAACATCATGTTGTGGACGACTTCATGGTCCTCCACCCATCTTCCTAACAGGCACACAGAAACAGACAGATTCTGGACCACAAGCTAAACCTGAACCCCTTCACCATGTGCAGCAGTAAACTGGGAGGATTTATTCAAAATCCATTAGAGCTCTGATGCTGGAATATGTGGATTCCCAGATAAATAAAATTATGTTGAAACATCTGTGGAAATTTTATTTCTGAGTTGAAAGTTGAAGAACCCTGACCTTCTTCATCAAAATCCAACATGGCGTCCCCTGTGATGGCTGCAATAACTGTTTATTGGTTCTTCTGTCAGCTCATGCCTCATTAAGTCATTCAAGGGTTCTGAAAATGATGACCATAGATCAAAGTATGGCCCGCGGGCCACATGTGGCCCACCAGCCCCTTACGTCTGGCTCGCCAGTTTAACATGAAAACTTTGTAGAGGATGTCACACTTAAAGGATTGACTCACATCATATTTCTTCAGTTTTATTTTTGCTTCATTGGCTCCTTAATTAATCAAGAAGGAAATTTAACCCTCGGACGACAGTTTTATTCACGACCTTCATGAGTCATTAAGTCAAAAAGGTCCACTTCCAGAAAACTGCTAAAAAAAACTTAAGATTCTTTTTTCTGATTTTGTTTGTTTTAAATCTATTTAACAGCTTCAGCCTTGATCAAAACTACGAAACATTCAAACACTTTGAGGTTTTTAACCCTTTAAACACCAGCTTGATCAATGAATGTCACTGATGTTCCCAAAAAGCCTTTAGAGTGGACGGAGGGTTGTTTTTTTATCTCTAGGACTCGTCAGATTGAAGAACTACTCTGGAGCATTATTAGTTTTGTGTAGCATCCATTTTAGAATTGATCATCTTCTGAGCCCAAAACATTTCCACTTCCAAAAACTGCAATAAAATAATACAAATTAATATTACATTAAATTAATATTATTGCTGGTACTGTCTAAGAAAAACAGACAGAAAATAGTTTTTTCCATACATTATTTTTGTCCTTCATTACTAAAGAGGGTAGTCTTTGTTTCAGTTCTCTAGCCTTTTGGAAAAAATAAAAGTTGAATTTCACCATGATCAGCTAAAAGAAAGTAAATATTTTCACAAAATGTACAAAAGTATTAGCAGGACAAGCACAGCGACTGGACGTATGAGGCTTAATGCATCAGCATGACGGATCACAGCCAGCTGCTCATCAGTGGCCTGATTATTGATCATCATCAGCGTGAGCTCCGCTAGAAAAGGTTCAGATCCATCCAGGTGTGTGTTGACACAGTGCCAAAGAGGAAAGACATCAGCAATGATCTCAGAGAAACAGCAGATGTCGTCCATCACGAGTAGAAAACTTCCAGACAGGTTCAGTTGGGAAGTGGTACGAGCCAGGTGTGTCCAGGTGTAGTTATCAATATTCAATAAAAATGATTAACAACAATGGTGGGACACCACCAAGAAGAATCTCCTGGAAACTAATGACTAAACATTGATTTCAGTCTGGTGGGTCTGTGTGTCCATCTGGGAGGGTTAAAAACTCTGTGGAGTCCATCATTCTGCAGATGGCGTCCAATCTTCCCAGGAATGGACATCCCAGCAAGTTTTGTCCAAGGTCAGACCCTGGAAAACCCTGGAGCTCCATCAAGTTAAATGTTCCGGTTCCTGACAGTCCAGTTACCAACAGACGGAACCAGTATGGCTTGTTGGGAAGGTTGCAGGAGCATAAAGAACATGGCAGCATGGCTTAGGTTGGCAAAGCTGCATCTGAACACAACACAAGACTTCTGGGACCCGGTCCTTTGGACAGGCCACAGCAAAGTAGACATGTTTGGTCCTTGAACGCCTCATAGCAGCTGTCCGCACGGTGGGGGGGGTATGGTGGTCTGGGCTTGTTCTATCCATGAGAAGCTCAGTTGTAATGCAGTTTCCCACCACTTGGTAGCAGTAATGTGTTTAACTAATCAGCAGAAGACGACGTTCAGCTAGCTGCTAGCCTGTAGCCAAAGTATTGAAGAGGATTTAAATGTCAAAATTAGACAAATTTTCCCAAAACCCCTAAAAGACAAAAACATGTTTATGAATTCCATCTGATTAGTTAATAATGGTTTTATAAACTGTGGTAACGAAGCAGAGCTGGGGGAGTGGTGGCTAACGCTAGATGCTAATGCTAGCCAGCACTGAAGCACACTGCAGCAACATCCAGATGCCAAACCTCCAGCACTCGTGGAACTTCCACAAAGAAATTGAGCTCCAGTTTTTCCTTCCCACGGTCCATCCATGGGAAGCTTGGGATGGACGACTGGATCGAAGTCAAGATTCGATGCAATCTGTTGGTTTTCCTTAACTAGGCTGTTACTGATTGTAAACTGGCTGGAACTGATGTCTGTAAAGGCCTGACATGTGAGGTGGTGCGTTATAAATAAAGCTCCCACCTGTGACCTGAGATGGAAAAAGGGTTTTTCTGTAGCTGGAGCTGCACAGAGACCTGGAACTTCATGGCCTGGTCTCCTTGTTCTGCTTGATTTAGTGATTTTAAATGGTTCTTTCGTTCTTAGTTTGTTCCTGTTTTCAACCTTCAGCCAGGCGAACGGGTCTGGTGCTGCTGGCTCGGCCAGGACGCTCTTAGAAAAGACATTTTAATCTCAGTGAGGTTCTTCCTGGTTAAATAAAGGTTATAACAGAAAATAACAATAAAAAGCTGAATAGATGCAGAAAACATCTCTTTAAAAATATGAACTTTATTATAGAAATGAATTATTTGAAGTGTATATTTATATAAACTAAATTTTATTTAGTTAAATCTGAATGTATTTATTTTATCGCTGCATCATTTATTGTTAAAATTTCCATTTTTTTCCTCATCAGTGTTTTAAGTCCCTCCTTCTAATAATTAGTTTTGTGTTTATGATCTTTTGGTGAATTTAAAGCTTTACTGGGAGCTGAAGTTAAGATAAAATAAATGCTTCTTAACAGGACTTGTTGTGTTTTGGATCTTTTATTCTTTTAACTGTTTTATTGTGTGCTGTGTTTTATACGTGTAGGCTGTCTCAATAAATCTTAAATATTTTTTTTACTAGTCCTGTCCAGCATGGTGGCAGCAGAATGATGGTCTGGCTGCTGTGTTGTAATGAACAAATTTGCTTTACTAAGAGGAGCTTTAAGGGTAGAAGGCTCCTCTTGATAATCAGATTTTTTTTATTTAAACAATTTTTTATTTTTGAATAATGGAATTTATGTAATCTTGCTGGACCTGACCAGAGGGACAGAAAAAAGGAGAAATAGTGAAGAGAAGTAAAAAGGAAGAGGAGACAAAGATCCAGCAGGTAGAAGCAACGAGCTTCAGTCCAACCAGACAAGCAGCTGCTACACCTGAACAGAAACACAGCAGACAATTTCCTACAGCTTTTACAGGTAAACTAAGCAGACAATCATCAGGAGTTCCTAAAAAATAACCAAGACAACAACAACATGTATCAAAACAACAACCAAAGAACCAGAAACACACACACCTGAACCAAAGCATCTCTTGTGTATAAACACACTGGACACCTCAGTGCTGAGTCAGCATGCAGAGGATGAGGAAGGAGGAGGATCAGAGATGAGTGTGATCCTGCAGATGTGACCACGCCTCCACGGAGGCTAGAGACCCGGTCCATCTGCAGCATCCTGGAGCACCAACACAAGCCCCCCCAGCACGAACACCACCTCGGAGCCACCCAGAGGTTGGCAGAGGAAGGCCTCAGCCAGAAGCCCCCACCAGAAACTGGCCATCCAGGGGGCAGAGCGAAGGGCCCAGATGTTAAATACTTTACAGGATTATTTTAACGAATCATAATGAGAAATGATGATTTTTGCATGTGAGGCTGAGAGAATGTGAGCTGGTTAAACGAGCAGGAGGTGCAGATGAATACGGCAGGTACCGGTGATGGTGGTGAAGTGGGACGGGGACGTCATGGTCAGCATCGGGGGGGTGATGTATTTAGCCTTGACCCCGTCCACAGACAGTTGGTCCATGTTTGGCGTGTCCACGTCCTGGTCATAGTCCCACCTGAAGCCGTCGAAGGAGATGAGCAGCAGCTGCTTCTTCTCTCTGGGGTTCTTCAGCGGGTTGCAAGCAGCACAGACCGCCGCTGCCACGACCAGGACGAGCTGTAGCTTCATCTTCATCTTCGCTCTGACTGCCTGCAGCTCCGCTTGGCCTCACCTGTGCTGCCAGGTAACCCGGGTTAATGTGTGACTGCAGCTCTGTGCCATGAAGGCTGAGACCTTCGACTGTGAGCTTTTCAGATCTTATCAGGCTGATTTAACCCATCAGCTCTGCAGATATCAGCTGATAGCCGCCAACACGTGCACAGCTTTGGTTGTTCCTCCTCTTATCTGCTGTAAAGCTCCTGATGAGCTGCAGTAAAGTCGTGTTATCGTACAGAAACGTCTGCATCAGTGTACTGGACTTGTTTCCAATCAGGTCACTTTAAAACCTCAGATGGGATCCGGTGATTCCTGAGACAGAAAAATGGAGATGAAATGAGCACATGAGTGTCTCCTAAACCAGAAACTTCCTCCAGCTTTCAGGATGAATCTCATTAAAGATTCTGAGACAATCTGTTTTAATGTGAAAATCAGACTTAACTGGATCTTAAAGACCTCAGAGTTCCACATTTTCCCATCAGAGCTTCACTCAGACTGCAGGTTTACAGGCGGTTCCCAGAGGTTCTGAAAGTACAACAGGAGGCAGAACCTTCAGTTATCTGACCTCTCTCTGTGGAACCAGCTCCCAGTCTGGCTTCAGGAACCAGAATCGGCTCCCAGTCTGGCTACAGGAACCAGAATCGGCTCCTAGTCTGGCTACAGGAACCAGAACCGGCTCCCAATCTGGCTACAGGAACCACAACCGGCTCCCAATCTGGCTACAGGAACCAGAACCGGCTCCCAGTCAGACTTCAGGTTAGGCCTGTCGCGATAAGCAATAAGTCAATTAATTGAACGATAAGAAAATAAGAGCACGATAAGTTTGCCGGCCGTGATAATTTTTATTAGTCCCCCCTTTACCATAGACTGTGTATGACAATAGGTTTCACTATGGAGTATTTCGACTCAACGCTCTGGTTTGTTGCGGAGTGATCTCTCTGGTGTCATACTTGACTGCAGCATGTTGCAGCACGAGCCGGTAAGCCGCATTTGTTTTGCAGGGCTGCCAACACGCAATGGCCGTGAGACTTGCGTATTTAGGTGGCTTCTCACGCTCTTGCGCTAAACCTCCGATTCTCATGCTGAAATATGTAAATAAGTCGAATGGAGAAATAATAGATGCAAGCACCTCCTCTTTTATCATTTCGCTGCTCCCCACATGTAAGCAGAACACACACATTCTAGCTTACGACGTCAGTACAAAGCCCCCACTTCCTGGTCTACCGTAATAACCCCTGTAATCCGCAGGCACATTACGCAAATAGAGTCAGCCTATATACTAGCGTATTTGACAAAATACACATTAAGAGCAGTGCCGGCTAATCGAGAGGTTTGGGAGGATTCCCAGTGGGTCGCATTACTTTTGGGCCGGTGTCCCGGCGTATGTGAAAAAGGCGCTTTTATTTATTTAGTTTATTGACCTTTACAAAAGGGGTACTTGCATTATTACGGCATATGTCATTATATTAGTTGAGAATGGTCTCAAAATGACACATTAGCGCTTTGCGCAATATTATCGTTTATCGCGATAATTTCTGAGAAAATTTATCGTACAGCTAAATTTGTTATCGTGACAGGCCTACTTCAGGTATCAGACCCCCTCTCTATCTTCCGATCATCTTCTAAATCTCCTTCCTGATTAATCTTATAGCAGGTCTGGCTTGGTGACCCTGATCCATCCTGTAGTCCTGCTGCTAGAGGCCGAAGCTACTGGGGGACGTCCCATGATGCACTGGGCTCCTTTCTGCTGGGGGACGTCCCATGATGCACTGGGCTCCTCTCTGCTGGGGGACGTCCCATGATGCACTGTGCTCCTTTCTGCTGGGGGACGTCCCATGATGCACCGGGCTCCTCTCTGCTGGGGGACGTCCCATGATGCACCGGGCTTCTCTCTGCTGGGGGAGGTCCCATGATGCACTGGGCTCCTTTCTGCTGGGGGATGTCCCATGATGCACTGGGCCCCTTTCTGCTGGGGGATGTCCCATGATGCACCGGGCTTCTCTCTGCTGGGGGACGTCCCATGATGCACTGGGCTCCTTTCTGCTGGGGGATGTCCCATGATGCACTGGGCCCCTTTCTGCTGGGGGATGTCCCATGATGCACCGGGCTTCTCTCTCCTGGTTTTCGTTCTTGGACATGGTTCTGTTGGAGGTTTTCGTTCTTGGGCCTGGTTCTGTTGGAGGTTTTCGTTCTTGGACATGGTTCTGATGGAGGTTTTCGTTCTTGGGCTTGGTTCTGTTGGAGGTTTTCGTTCTTGGACATGGTTCTGATGGAGGTTTTCGTTCTTGGGCCTGGTTCTGTTGGAGGTTTTCGTTCTTGGGCCTGGTTCTTTTGGAGGTTTTCCTCCTGGTCCTGGTTCAGACGGAGGTTTTTGTTCTTGGACATGGTTCTGTTGGAGGTTTTCATTCTTGGACCTGGTTCGGTTGGAGGTTTTTGTTCTTGGACCTGGTTCTGTTGGAGGTTTTCGTTCTTGGGCCTGGTTCTGACGGAGGTTTTCGTTCTTGGACATGGTTCTGTTGGAGGTTTTCGTTCTTGGACATGGTTCGGTTGGAGACTTTCGTTCTTGGACATGGTTCGGTTGGAGGTTTTTGTTCTTGGACATGGTTCTGTTGGAGGTTTTCGTTCTTGGACCTGGTTCTGATGGAGGTTTTCGTTCTTGGACATGGTTCTGTTGGAGGTTTTCGTTCTTGGACCTGGTTCTGATGGAGGTTTTCGTTCTTGGACATGGTTCTGTTGGAGGTTTTCGTTCTTGGGCCTGGTTCTGTTGGAGGTTTTCGTTCTTGGACATGGTTCTGATGGAGGTTTTCGTTCTTGGGCTTGGTTCTGTTGGAGGTTTTCGTTCTTGGACATGGTTCTGATGGAGGTTTTCGTTCTTGGGCCTGGTTCTGTTGGAGGTTTTCGTTCTTGGGCCTGGTTCTGATGGAGGTTTTCGTTCTTGGACATGGTTCTGTTGGAGGTTTTCGTTCTTGGGCCTGGTTCTGTTGGAGGTTTTCGTTCTTGGACATGGTTCTGATGGAGGTTTTCGTTCTTGGGCTTGGTTCTGTTGGAGGTTTTCGTTCTTGGACATGGTTCTGATGGAGGTTTTCGTTCTTGGGCCTGGTTCTGTTGGAGGTTTTCGTTCTTGGGCCTGGTTCTTTTGGAGGTTTTCCTCCTGGTCCTGGTTCAGACGGAGGTTTTTGTTCTTGGACATGGTTCTGTTGGAGGTTTTCATTCTTGGACCTGGTTCGGTTGGAGGTTTTTGTTCTTGGACCTGGTTCTGTTGGAGGTTTTCGTTCTTGGGCCTGGTTCTGACGGAGGTTTTCGTTCTTGGACATGGTTCTGTTGGAGGTTTTCGTTCTTGGACATGGTTCGGTTGGAGACTTTCGTTCTTGGACATGGTTCGGTTGGAGGTTTTTGTTCTTGGACATGGTTCTGTTGGAGGTTTTCGTTCTTGGACCTGGTTCTGATGGAGGTTTTCGTTCTTGGACATGGTTCTGTTGGAGGTTTTCGTTCTTGGACCTGGTTCTGATGGAGGTTTTCGTTCTTGGACATGGTTCTGTTGGAGGTTTTCGTTCTTGGACCTGGTTCTGTTGGAGGTTTTCGTTCTTGGACATGGTTCGGCTGGAGGTTTTCGTTCTTGGACCTGGTTCTGTTGGAGGTTTTCGTTCTTGGACCTGGTTCTGTTGGAGGTTTTCGTTCTTGGACATGGTTCTGTTGGAGGTTTTTGTTCTTGGACATGGTTCTGTTGGAGGTTTTCGTTCTTGGACCTGGTTCTGTTGGAGGTTTTCGTTCTTGGACATGGTTCTGTTGGAGGCTTTCGTTCTTGGACCTGGTTCTGTTGGAGGTTTTCGTTCTTGGACATGGTTCGGTTGGAGGTTTTTGTTCTTGGACCTGGTTCTGTTGGAGGTTTTCGTTCTTGGGCCTGGTTCTGTTGGAGGTTTTCGTTCTTGGACCTGGATCTGATGGAGGTTTTCGTTCTTGGACCTGGTTCTGATGGAGGTTTTCGTTCTTGGACCTGGTTCTATTGGAGGTTTTCGTTCTTGGACCTGGTTCTGTTGGAGGTTTTCGTTCTTGGACATGGTTCTGTTGGAGGTTTTCGTTCTTGGGCCTGGTTCTGTTGGAGGTTTTCGTTCTTGGACCTGGTTCTGTTGGAGGTTTTCGTTCTTGGACATGGTTCGGTTGGAGGTTTTTGTTCTTGGACCTGGTTCTGTTGGAGGTTTTCGTTCTTGGGCCTGGTTCTGTTGGAGGTTTTCGTTCTTGGACCTGGTTCTGTTGGAGGTTTTCTTTCTTGGACATGGTTCGGTTGGAGGTTTTCGTTCTTGGACCTGGTTCTGTTGGAGGTTTTCGTTCTTGGACATGGTTCTGTTGGAGGTTTTCGTTCTTGGGCCTGGTTCTGTTGGAGGTTTTCGTTCTTGGACCTGGTTCTGTTGGAGGTTTTCTTTCTTGGACATGGTTCGGTTGGAGGTTTTCGTTCTTGGACCTGGTTCTGTTGGAGGTTTTCGTTCTTGGACATGGTTCTGTTGGAGGTTTTCGTTCTTGGGCCTGGTTCTGTTGGAGGTTTTCGTTCTTGGACCTGGTTCTGTTGGAGGTTTTCTTTCTTGGACATGGTTCGGTTGGAGGTTTTCGTTCTTGGACCTGGTTCGGTTGGAGGTTTTTGTTCTTGGACCTGGTTCTGTTGGAGGTTTTCGTTCTTGGGCCTGGTTCTGACGGAGGTTTTCGTTCTTGGACATGGTTCTGTTGGAGGTTTTCGTTCTTGGACATGGTTCGGTTGGAGACTTTCGTTCTTGGACATGGTTCGGTTGGAGGTTTTTGTTCTTGGACATGGTTCTGTTGGAGGTTTTCGTTCTTGGACCTGGTTCTGATGGAGGTTTTCGTTCTTGGACATGGTTCTGTTGGAGGTTTTCGTTCTTGGACCTGGTTCTGATGGAGGTTTTCGTTCTTGGACATGGTTCTGTTGGAGGTTTTCGTTCTTGGACCTGGTTCTGTTGGAGGTTTTCGTTCTTGGACATGGTTCGGCTGGAGGTTTTCGTTCTTGGACCTGGTTCTGTTGGAGGTTTTCGTTCTTGGACCTGGTTCTGTTGGAGGTTTTCGTTCTTGGACATGGTTTTGTTGGAGGTTTTTGTTCTTGGACATGGTTCTGTTGGAGGTTTTCGTTCTTGGACCTGGTTCTGTTGGAGGTTTTCGTTCTTGGACATGGTTCTGTTGGAGGCTTTCGTTCTTGGACCTGGTTCTGTTGGAGGTTTTCGTTCTTGGACATGGTTCGGTTGGAGGTTTTTGTTCTTGGACCTGGTTCTGTTGGAGGTTTTCGTTCTTGGGCCTGGTTCTGTTGGAGGTTTTCGTTCTTGGACCTGGATCTGATGGAGGTTTTCGTTCTTGGACCTGGTTCTGATGGAGGTTTTCGTTCTTGGACCTGGTTCTATTGGAGGTTTTCGTTCTTGGACCTGGTTCTGTTGGAGGTTTTCGTTCTTGGACATGGTTCTGTTGGAGGTTTTCGTTCTTGGGCCTGGTTCTGTTGGAGGTTTTCGTTCTTGGACCTGGTTCTGTTGGAGGTTTTCGTTCTTGGACATGGTTCGGTTGGAGGTTTTTGTTCTTGGACCTGGTTCTGTTGGAGGTTTTCGTTCTTGGGCCTGGTTCTGTTGGAGGTTTTCGTTCTTGGACCTGGTTCTGTTGGAGGTTTTCTTTCTTGGACATGGTTCGGTTGGAGGTTTTCGTTCTTGGACCTGGTTCTGTTGGAGGTTTTCGTTCTTGGACATGGTTCTGTTGGAGGTTTTCGTTCTTGGGCCTGGTTCTGTTGGAGGTTTTCGTTCTTGGACCTGGTTCTGTTGGAGGTTTTCTTTCTTGGACATGGTTCGGTTGGAGGTTTTCGTTCTTGGACCTGGTTCTGTTGGAGGTTTTCGTTCTTGGACATGGTTCTGTTGGAGGTTTTCGTTCTTGGGCCTGGTTCTGTTGGAGGTTTTCGTTCTTGGACCTGGTTCTGTTGGACTACTTAGCTGTTTGTGCTCTAACACTGAGGAACGGATTAATAAGGAGGTTTAGTTTCAGCAGATCTGCTTTTGTGGACCAGACCTGTTGTTCTGGTTTCATGTGAATCCATTTGGTTTGTAGGACGTGTTGAACCTCCCTCCTTGCTCGTGGTCGTGCATCTGCAGCCTCGACGTGAGCTGCTGTATCTCAGGAAGAAGGAAACTGGACCTGAGAGGAGAATCTCTAGTTATCTCTAGTTAGTTATTAGGTGGAGGAGGTCCCTCTCGTGTCCTCGTGTCATCATGGTGGTGATGGATGAGGCAGATAATTGATCAGGACTCTGACTGGTATCTTTTCAGGGGTTTTATGGCGCTTACAGTATGTAGTTCATTTGTTATCAGCTGGGAACACAGTAATCTCAGAGTGAAGAACAATGTGGAGTTCACTGGGAACTTTTTAAATGGTAAATGTTTTTGGAAAGTTAGCAGTGATATTGCTAAATACAAAGAGTCCATGAAGTAAATGTGGTTAAAGGGATCAAATTCTCCCAGATGCATTATGGGAAGAAGAGAAACTGGAGCTCCAACTTAAATCCGAACTAGACGAGGGGGTCTTGGTTAGATCCAGAACAAGATGAATTATTTTTGTAGAGTGAGCAGCAAACAGCGGCTTAATGTCGACGAGTTCTTACAGATCAGAGTTTTACCTGCTGCAATGACCTGCAGACTAAATTCTGTCAGGCAAACAGCCGGACGCCTTTATCAGCTCCTCAGCAGGTAAAACTACCTGAGAGTGAAATGGATCAGTGTGACAAACACGTCCCACAGATGCCATCCAGTAATTAAACACGATAAATCAGCAGGGACTGGATTCTGTAAACCTTCGCTGACTCTAAAAGGTTCGCTCTCTAACCCAGGAAGAGGTCTAGAAGACGAACGAGACATTCGTCCATCCAGACGCTTCAGCCTGTCCAGGTACTCCGGTAACTGTTTATTCCAGATGGATCCGTGTCTTCAGCTTGTGCCTCCATGTTTGAAGGTGGTGGACGGCGGTTTGGCGAATCCCTGATACATTTTACTCACTAAGAAAACAGAGACGTCCTTTAGGCCCTGAAACAATCGTCCGGTGGTTGAAGTGTTGTCGTTTCTGGTCTGATCATCTTTTTCTTTTATTTTGGCGGGATGTATTGCTTGGTCTTGTGGCGAAGGATGTGCGTGTATTTAATAAATCTCCTTATGGCTAAATTTCATATTCATAATTGAACTTTCCAGATAGGGAAGTAGCTTCACTGCTGTCTTTGGCCGTCCATTATTCTGAAAAGCTGCCCTGTCTGTCCAGCATGCTGACAGACTTTAACCCCGCAGTCTGATTTCCTTTTCTTTCTTTTTCTGTCTCACGTGTTTCTTTTCTCATGTTGCTCTAGTGGTTATACATAAGTAATTTATTACCACGTACATATTTAAGTTGTGTATTTCCTGTATTTAGAGCCTTTTATTTACAGACTGCTGTATTTTCCTGTGTGTGGGTGATGTGCTGTTAATGAGGATGTTTATGAGCTGATGAAGTGTGCTGTGCATACATCTGCAGACCGTAGACTCCCTGTAGATATCTCTACAAAGACTAGATGCTTTATGGCGGAGCTTCGAGCCTCCTCACGCGGCGGCCATCTTACCACGCGGCTGCTCTCTCGTGGGATCTGTTGAATCTAAGGAAAAGTGAGTGAGCTGCACAAACATTAATACTCTTATTTTGCTGGAATCTTTATTATTTGGTTTCTTACTAAATTCTTGCTAAATTTATTAATTCTGGATACTTGGACGTGATGAAGTTGCAGCTTGTGTCTTGAAAATGACGTAAACGTGCAGCGTAGGTGTGTTCTCCATCAGAAGGCTCATCAGAGCAGCTCATTGGCCAGGCATCAGCAGGTTCCAGCCAATCACAGCCCATCGGACTGCTGGAGGTCCTGTACCTGGTGGGAAGGGGTCGGAGGATGTTTTTGCTGGAGGAGCGCAGCGTGGCGTAGACGGTCTCCACCATGCTGCTAGCATTAGTTGTTTTTTAAATTAAGGCCAACAGTACAGGATAAAAGAAAACAGCCGCCAGGAGGCTGCAGTTGTTCAAAAGTAGTGTTTCAGAAAACGATATTATACAGGAAGATGGAAAAGAGCTTTTTTATACTGAGACAGTGTCTAATAGTTTTATTAGCTCGATGTTTGTGGAGATGCTATTTGGCTAAATATATAATAAGATTAATAATATAAAATAGTTTTTTTTACATGGATAATTGGCGAAGCCAAACAATAAGTAAAGGAAGGTGTGACCATACAAGTAAGAATCAGGTTGCAAATGTTTTACCATAATTTGGTGAAGACCAAAATAAATGAAAAACATCTTCAGGGTGTCTGTTTGAGAAACAGAAATTTCTCTCTGTGTCCTTTTTGAATCGTTGTAAAGGACTCAGGTAAAGGATTATTTTAAAAGATGCTTCTTTTACTTTATTTTTTGACGTGTATCCAGCTGGCAGGTTCCAAATCTCTTCGGTTAAGATGAATAATAAAGCCGTTCCAGGAAGACGTCACATGGAACGGACACATCTTCTGGAATAATGAGCGTATATGATGATTTCTGCTGAGAAACAGATCTGGCCAGTTGGACTTGGTTGGATCGACGGTGGTGGTGGATTCTGTCCTGTTTACCGTTAAATAACATCAGTCTTCCATCTGGGATTTAACTATGTTCACTCATTCAGAGGGATTGTGATACCATATTTTAATCTAAACTCTTGATAAGCCATTAATGACTTGTAGAAAAATGACCAAGAGTCTGGAACGAGTAAAAGTATATAAGCTTTATTACAGGAGAAGTACTGAACACAGAATTACTGTAATGAGGGCGGTCGTCCCGACTCGCGTGAAGTCAGGAGAGACTCTGAGGAGACACGAGGAAAAACAACAGTTCTACATTTCTGTGGAAAAATCCTCCTTCCTGAAGACGTTGGGTGGACACACGACTCCAAGAGCTGGAATCAAAACAACCACATAGTGTCTCCACCAGAACCAGTCTGAGGGTCTGAGGAAGGACCAGATGAAGGTCATCTTACCCTCGTAGGGAACTTTTAACAGAGCATGTATATGAAGAGAAGAAACCTTAAAAATAAATTAAAGCATGAAGAGTAAAAATATAAAAAGTGTAATATAGTAACAGTCAGTGTAAATTTATACATGAATAAAGTAAAGGAAGTAATTATAGGTGTGAATAAAATATTATACATAGAGCATAATAAATAAAATTTCTTCCACATGAACCATCTGGTTAAATAGTTGAGTAAACTGAGTGAACCAGAGAGGATAAAATAAAGATTTGTTTCTGGATGTGAGGTATTTATTGCTCCATATGTCGTATCCGTGTGTTTTTTTATCAGTGACAAAGAGAGAAGCTGTTTATGAAAGTGGGAAAGTTTTCTTTCCAGAATGAGGATGGTTTTTGATTAACTGTATAAAAGTCTAGAAAGTTTAGGTTGCCCTTTTCATACGAGTTCATTATTACAGATTTTTTTATACGTTTTTGTTCCTCCACATAAAGATGAATATAATTTTGTCCATTTCTTTTTTATTAACGTTGAGAGATGGAGCAGCATGCGTAGACGGGATAATCCCTCAGCTTTAGCAGAATCCTGCCTCTCAGTGACAAATCTCTGTGAAGCCACTGGTTTAGGTTTTTAGTTTTCTCAACAATCAGATTAAAATTCAGACGCATCTGGTTTCTTGATCTTTAGAGGTGGTAAGTAAGCAGTCGTGTCTTTTACTGCTGTATTACAGGTAGAAAGGGCGTTTTAGTATTTAAGGGCAAACAATTCACATTTTTTATGTTTAAACAAAGTCCAGATGCAGCAGCGAAGGAATTTATCAAATCCGTAGATAAAGATATCTTTAAAATAATGTCGTATCATCTGGCTGATGATGCCTTCGCTGAGATGCTTTTTAATGGACTAAGTTTTATAGAGTCAGTTAGTAGCTGAGTTAAAAAAGGGAGGAGGCCATGCGGGACATCCCTTCTGACCCCACGTCTACGGAAGAAACAGAAGGACCAGCAGTTTCCTTTTGTTTTGAAAGCACAGCTGGAATAAGGCCAAAGAAATATCCTCCAGAGCATGAAACATAAAGTTATGTTCAGCTGTGTCGAAGGCTTTAAAAAGTCTAAAAAAAAAGGATAAAACTTTCATCAGAGCATAAATTTGAATAATCAGTTAAGTCAAGTACTAATCTGATGTTGCTGGAAATGTGTTTGTTACTCATGAATCCAGTTTGAGTCACATCAGTTCTGTGGTCCAAAACTGTTTTAATTATGTTTGGTTTTCTACCAGTGAGGTGACAGGAGGACCGAGTTTTCGGTCATTTATTCAGCCTTCACTCTGTGGCTGACTGGAAGTACAGACTGCACACTGAGCCACCACCTCCTCCATGTGTGGACATGCCAGGCCACTACAGCACATCTCTGGCCCTCTCTTTGCATTTGACCACTCCTAAGTGTGACCGTGTATTTTATCCAGCATTTGTTGTTGTAGCTGCAGAGGTACAATGAGTTTCTCCGCCTTGAACAGCAGTCCTGAATGTCCAGAAGGGTTGTATGCTCTCTGGTATGGCAGACTTGTCTCTGGACCATCCAGTCATTGTTGCATCTCTGAACATTTGGAGTTTTTCTTCTGAAATAAGCAGATGCGGTGTGATCCAGTTTACCTGTAGTTCTTGCTCCATAAGATCCTCTTTGTGCTCATTAAGATAAGCACGGCTCAATGCATCCGCAATGTGAAGTTCTTTTCCTGGTTTGTAGGATACGCTCACATTGTATTTTTGCAGACGCTGCAGCATCTTTTGCAGTCTCTTTGGAGCTTGATGCGATGGCTTCTTTAATATGCTCTCCAGTGGCTTGTGGTCGCTCTCTACCTGTATTTCCTTGCCATATACTGGTGGAATTTCTCACATCCATACACAAAGGCTGGGAGTTCCTTTTCTATTTGAGCATATCGGCGTTGACAGTTGATTTAACATACCTTGTGCATGTGTATATTCACTGCACCTATCAGTTTGTTATCATATGAAGGTCCATGGTTAAAGATCTACTTAAGAATCTTTAGTTATAAGTATGTGTTGTCATAGCAACATCTCTGGCGTTTTTCACGAACCAAAACTTTTGAAAATTGCTATAAAATTGACAAAGTTATGGTTATTTATAAAGTTTATGCACTATTAAAACAATGTTAGAGTGAGCAAGCTCCCCGTGGTGAGATGGCCAACAGCAGGGAGGAGACATGTTGCCTTTGGATAGATATCTATGTGCTGGTGCCAGCGGTTAAAGACAAACCGGTCAAATACCCAGCATGGAGAATTCTAAGCCTGTTGCCCTGGCTACGTACTTTCTAAAGTATTTTGTATCCTAACTTTTGGATCGGCTTCAAGAATAAATAATTACGGTTTTAAATACAAACACAGTACAGATCTTTGTATGCACAACATGAAACACTAATTATAAAGGAAAGAATTCTAGAGTATTCATGTGTTTTCTGGATGCTTCCAAAGCTTTTGGTTGAGTTAATCATTGTAAGCTGTTTACCAAAATGAAAGAGTGGTTCCTTTACATCTGATAAGAATTTTACAATACTGGTATTCAGGTCAGTCTATGCAAGCTGAATGGAGCAGGAGCATTTCTGCAGCGTTTCTAGTAACTAATGGGGTTTGTCAAGGTGGCGTACTGTCACCCTTACTTTAATATAGTCATGGATGATCTCCATGAAGTTAAATGAATGTAAAACTGGATGTAAGGTGGGGGGTCGTCTTATTCATCTCCTGATGTTTGCAGGTAACTTTCTGTCTCCCTGTAAAGCTGCTTTACAGCAAGTGCTTCAAGTCTGTCTACTGCTGTCAGACTGCTCTATTTGGGATTATATATTATATAATCCTAAAAAGAGTGTTGTCATGATTGTTAGAAACAAAGATGGCCAGAAGTTCAGATTTCCTTCATTTTATTTAGCAGACCAGGTGTTAAATGTGGTGAACAAAGTTCAATATTTAGGTCATATAATCAGAAATGATTTATGCGATGAGGATGATGATGATGATGATGATGATGATGACTGTCAGTGCTGTAAACTGTATGCACAAGCAAATGTGCATTTGTATTTCTATTAGTTTTTTATTGATGTTTTATTATTATTATTATTATTAGTATTATTGATATGGACCGATGCGTCTGAAATAAAGTAAACAAAACAAAAATAAAACACTACAGCACTAATCCGGAAGTATTTACACGATTGTAGAATTACTTCCGGGTTACGTGGGTCACGTTCATGCTGCAGTCTGTCAAACATAGTTTGGGTAAAACGATATAAATGGTCAGAAATTGGGTTTTTAAAGTCATTTTCATTAACCCGGATATTTTCCGATAATTTGAAGGTGGAGACAGTTTATCCGGGATTCTCTAACAGGTTTGTAAAATGATGAAATAACGGGAAAGCTCTGAATTGTGTCCTGGAACCTACATCCTGCTAGCCGTGTTGTTTCCGGTTCAAACGTTTTGGTTTTTAGATTTTATAAAATACACATTTCACAAATTAAGTAAATAGTATTTTGCGGTTAGTTTGGTAAAAGCTATTTATATGTATAATTTACTTTTGTTCCGTTTAATTGGCCTAACACACCAAACTTCATTGACAAAATGCGAGGTTTTAGTTTTGCTGAAATACCCGGATGATCAACTAAACAAATTAAACTTGATCAGATCAGAAATTGGTCATTTTATATTACGGCATGTGTATAAAGTTTAATCAATTAATGTCCACATTTCCAAACTGGGTCAACTTTGGAAGAGGTCAAAACAGCAACACTTGTTTCCACCCGGACCCTGATTTAGGTTACACATGGTAACGTTCCGCAGTTTATCTGTTGCTGGAGTTTTGAGCTCTTCAGAATGTCTCCGTACGAAGCAGAAGATTAAAAAAAATGTTAAAATCTGACTTCATTTTAAAGTTGCATGTAAAAAAAAAGAAAAAAGAAAAGGCAAACATGTTGTTCGTGCTGAGCCCACGGACCTCGGGTTTACCCACGTCGATCACAGTCAGCCCACCTGGATCATCGTTACCCTGCAGATCTAAACCAGTCTGCAACCTTTCCAGCCCAAAGAGCCATTTTCCCTCAGCCCAGCTAAATAAAACCGGCTTAGAGACGCAGATATGAGACCCTTTGGAAAATGACAACTTCTATTTTTTTAATAAATGTTTACTATAGAAAGTTTGCTGTTATTTTTGAAGAACCACGTTTTTATTTTATGTTTTTAGGTTTCAAAATAAAAACATAACACCTTAGCAAAAAGAGGATAGACAGACTTTCTTCTATGGGATTTAGATATTTGTGGGAAATGATGAAAGAAAAAAGTCCACAGTTTCCAACCTAGAGTCAAGAAAAATAAAAAACAAATATTCCTGGTATTTTTAGTGTCAATGTGTTGTGGAAATTCAGTGCAATTATTCCACGAAAAAACAAAAAAATTGCTCAAAAAAAAGATCTGCATTTGTTTTTTATCGCTATATTTAAAAACATGAGTTAGTTTAGCATTTTCAGCCCTGTAATACGAGCCATTGTGGCTCCGGAGCCGCAGGTTGAAGACCCCTGCTCCTGAGCCAATAAAAACAAATCAACCTGCAGGTGAGATGAAATGCGTTCAGGAGGAATTGTATGTTTTATTTTGTTATTGGTGCCACGTTCCTTCTCTAGCAGCACATTTCTGGGAGTCCTCCAGTTTATCTCCGCTGGAAAAATCCACTGAAGCATCTCGACCCAAAAGTTGAGCGTTTTTAGCTTTTAAACTTCTGTTTGGATCTTTTTAGCTAATAAAAACATTTCATTTCAAATTCTGATATTTATATACTTATTTTTATTTTCCGTGGTGGAATATTTACCAGTTTAAACAAATCTAAACCTTCATAAACTGACGATCACGTAAAAGAATAAGATAACTACATTTATTGCTGCATTGTTCTGCTTCTAGTTTAGTAATCTGATAACCTGACTCCACTGTTGGATTATTCTGGTTTGTTGTCCAGAATAACTTGATGACGAGAGCTTTGCTTTTCAGTAGAAAACCCGAGACAGGAAGCTGTCAGATTCTAATGTAAATATTCTCTGTCCCTAGAAATGTCTTCATTATGGAGCCTGAGGCCAGCGCTCGCCGCGCTCAGTAAAGGTGAGTTTAGAACCAGAACATGATCAGTATTCTCATTTATACTAAGAAAACCTGTTGTCCTGCTCCAGAATCCTGCTCCGGAGTCCTGGTCCAGAGTCCTGCTCCAGAGTCCTTGGAAAGTCCTTCAGGGATCCTGGAGAACTGTTCCTGGAAAGTCCTTCAGGGATCCTGGAGAACTGTTCCTGAAGACTATTGAAAGAAATGACAGAAGCTTCTTTGTAGACATGTTGTCGTTGCTTCTTCTGATCTGCGTGATGATGAACTTGTTAACCTTCATGTGCTGATCTGACATCAGTCTCACAACCTCTTCATGTGTTCTCTCTCCCTGCAGCATCTCAGCTGGCCTCCACCTGGACCTCCCCCCTCCTCTCCAGGACCATGGCCACCCTCAACCAGATGCACCGCCAGGGGAAGCCCAAACTGCCCCCTAAATCAGTGGGCGCCACCTTCGGCCGCCCACAGCTGAAAGCCGTGATCCTGAAGACCATGATCCGAAAGCCAAAGAAGCCCAACTCCGCCAACAGGAAGTGCGCTCGGGTGCGTTTGTCCAACGGGAAGGAGGCGGTAGTGTTCATCCCTGGGGAGGGCCACAACCTGCAGGAGCACAATGTGGTTCTGGTTCAGGGCGGGAGAACGCAGGACCTCCCCGGAGTGAAGCTCACGGTGGTGAGAGGGAAGTATGACTGCGCTCACGTGGTGAAGAAGAAGCAGTGACGGAGGCGGAGCTGCTGATGTTCAGTCTGAATGAACATACGGGGACAGACGTGTCCATTAATGAGCCTCTCATGGCTCCAGATGTGGAACGAAAAGATCCGATTTGGTCGGGTCCGAGTGTTCGTGTCAGATTTCCTTCTTACATTAAAGTCACCATGATCTCCATCGCGGCTGCTTCCGTGTCCAGAGTATTTTTAACCCTCACGTCCGCAGATCTACTATAAAATCATCAAACATCAGTATTTTCATCAAGCATTAGAAAAACTTCAGACCTGCAGAAAAGTACCAAACAGTCATTTTAGAGTTTTAACCTTCATTTAAAAAGCCTACAAAACATCATTATTTTTCCATCTAGTAGAAGTGGGTCTTTGGTGATGAGTCGAGTGTTGAATATGTCAAAGTTTTAACAGCTAAATTGATTTAGTTGCATTTATACAGTCTGGTAAAAAAAAAGTCTCCACCTGGATTTAACTAAGCTACCAGGTCGGAGCCTCAGACGGGATGATGCCTGCAGGGCGATCGTCTTCAGCTGCATCAAGTTAACTCCAGCTGATGCAACGAGCAGCTTCTCATGAGGAAGGACACATCCGTGGTCGTGGAGAAGATGCTAGTCTGTTCCAGACGGTTCAGATCGTCGGCATCAAGCAGAGAAAACATCTCAGGAGAAGCAGAAACTAGAACTGGGTTCAGAACTGTCCAACACATCATTAAAAACTGGAAGGATGGTGGGAACCATCGTCTACCAGGAAGAAACGTGGTCAGAAAAACTTCCTGAATGATGGTGATTAATTAAAGGTTTGGTGGAACCAGATGGAAGAAAAACAGCAGTAGAGCTCAGGACCATGTTTAATAGTGAAAGTTGGAACTTTTCCACATGAACGATGTGAAGAAACTCAAGGGACTGAACAGCTGTGGAGCCAGAAGAAAACCACGAACCAGTGAAGCTAACCGGAGAAAAAGGTTTCAGGTTGCTAGGGAGCATAAAGACTGGACTCTGGAGCCATGGAAGAAGGTCATGTGGTCTGATGAGTCCAGATCTACCCTGGTCCAGAGTGATGGAGCATCAGGGTAAGAAGAGAGGAGGATGAAGGGATGCAGCATCATGTCTAGAGCTACTGTACAAGCCTGTGGGGGCAGTCTATGTTCTAGTGTTGCTGCAGCTAGTCAGGTCTAGGTTCCGGTCTAGGTTCAGCAACATTATGTGTCCAAAGAATGAGATCAGCTGATTCCTGAATCTCCTGAATGAGCAGGTTATTCCAGCTTCCCTGAGGACACGGTACCAGGATTCATGGGGCTCAGCTTGTGAAAGAGTGGTTCAGGAAACAGGAGACATCGTTTCCACACATGGATCGGCCACCAGAGTCCAGACCTGAACCCCATGGAGGATCTTTGGGATGGGATGACGAAGGCTTTGCTCAGTGGTCGGACTCTCCAGCATCAATACCAGATTTTAGAGAAAAATTAACACTGGATGGAAATAAATGACGTGACATTGCAGAAGCTTATCAAGACAACGACTCAGAGAAGCTGCTGGAATCAGAGATAAAGCAACCAACCAAATATTAAAGTGTGTGGCCTTTTATTTTGGTGGTCCCTTTTTTCTGGCCAGGCTGTGTATCTTTTTTATGTAGTGTCAGATTACCCCTCTGGGGACTTCATGGCCAAACATGTTCCATTGACTTCCATTAAAATTAGATTAGATTAGATTAGACTTTATTATCTCACAGTGGAGAAATTTACTCGTTACAGCAGCTCTTGTTATAGAATAAAGTGCAGAAAGACAGAATAAGGTGAACATGCATCACAGCAAGAAGGTGCAATATAAATTATTTACAAGAAAAAGTCTAAGAAAAGCAAAAATATGTACCATTATAAATATAAAAGATATATATATATATATATACTATATATATATATAGAATATAACAACAACTTCACAGACTATATACATATTTACATGGTGATGGTGGGATATGAAGAATATGATGACATTGATAATGGGGGGTATTGCACAGTAAAATATAAATAAATATTACACAGTATTATGACTATACAGATAAGTTGTACAGTCTGACAGCAGTGGGAATGAAGGACCTGCGGTAGCTCCTTCCTACACTGAGGGTGTCTCAGTCTGCTGCTGAAGGAATTACATATTTTAATCTGTAATTCCAGTTTAAAACTATTCATTCTTTAATGTCAGCATTTAAAAAGAAGAGGGGTAATATTTGACATGTTACTGGATTCCATCAGGAGCAACAGTTCAGCCTCCAGCCAGCAGCGGCAGCAGAGAGTCGGCAGTAATCCAGCGGCTGTCTTTCAGGTCGGGTTTTATTTCCTTCGTGTTCACCCAACTTTAACCTCCTAAATTCTTCTGAAGGGGCCAGAGAGCGTTACGTTTCATCCCTGTGGGTTAACGTTTCCAACAAAAACATTAACCCGTGTTAGACGCCTTTAAACGTATGCGTCACCGCAGTGAAGTTGGCGTCCTATGTGTAGTTTAGGATTCGGCCGTTTATGAGGGGAGGGAAAGGGACATTTCCCGGTTTTAAGGGCATAAGGACCCCTTAGACCTGGTCCAGACTAGTTACCACATTAATAAGATTAATCCAGTCTGGTCTATATTATCCCACAGGTAATATAGGTTGTTTTAAACACTTTGCGATTTATAAGACTTTAACTAGGGGAAAGAAATGGTGGTTTCACAGTTTATCTCCAGTTCTATAAAACAGGAGCATGAGACTAGGGATATGTCATCCCATATATATATGTATATATATATATATATATATATATATATATATATATATATATATATATACATATATATATATATATACATATATATATATATATATATATATATATATATATATATATATACATATATATACATATACAATTAGCTAAACCTAACGTTTTTCCTTCTCATTAAAATGATCAGTTTTAGAAAAACAGAGCTTTACGGCGTTAAGTGAACGCATCACCCTTTTCTCCTCCAATTACTAAAAGACAGGCTATGAATCAGAAATGAACTTCAGCGCTTTGCAGCGCTAATTAGCATCGCACGTTCCTACAGGCTCCGCTAGCATCGGCTAACGGTTCATCTGCTCACACAGCGGTGGACAGCTGTTCAATCTGCCAGTAAAATGAGTCGTTTAACTCTGTGAATTACCGGATCTCTTCTGGTAAGTACGTGAACATGTCTGTTTTTTTGTTAGTTTTATTTATTAGCATTAAGAAGCTGTTAGCTATTAGCAGTTGGTTTGCTAATGTCAAAACATTAACTGCGCTGCTTTTCTCTGATTGGCTGAATTCATGTTGACGGCGTCATTTTATCGTCCCAGCTGATTGACGTGATCATCATTGAATCATTAAAGCCTGTTGGAGTCTGAGCAGATCGATAATCAGTCCTGATCAGATAGAGCTGCTGTGTTACTTGATAAACTCAAAGTTTAATTAAAAACTGAGAAATCATCTAATTTTTAGGCACTTGTTCTTTACAGGACCCGCAGTTTTAATCTGTGATTTATTGATTAATCTGACCATAAATTCCCGAAAAGTTCATTTATATGAGAGCCAGGTTAAAGCTGCAGTCTTCTGAGATAAGAATAAAGGTTTGTTATTAAGAGGTTTACAGTATTTTTAAGTGGGGAATTGTTTTAATTGGATTCAATAATCCCCACATAAATCCTCAACGCTGTGTCCTGAACTGTGTCTGTTTGTCTCAGAGGTCTGAAGGAGGCGGTTCATCTTCAGGAGGAGGAAGAAGTGATGAATGGGGTGAAGGTGGAGGACGACCATGGAGAGGACTGTCAGCTTCCTCCTCAAGGTCAACAAAACAAGACTACAGTAATATTCATACCACATGTTGAATCTCATCAACTTAGTCGTTCTATGAGCTTTGTGCTGATTTAAAATGAATAATTTTACTATAATAATTTGTCTTCCAGCTGCTGGTGTTCAGACAGGAATTGACCAGCAGCGAGGGAGTCTGTTTATTAGTCATTTAAAGAAAAAACGGACCAGAAAGAAAAACTGGTTGAAACGTTGTGTAAATCAGAATCGCCTCAACCATCTTTTATTCCTACGTATCAGATGTTGAGAGGCCTGGTCTGAGCGGAGTGGACCGATCTGTGCTTGGATGGCTTCTTCATGTGAAGGAAACACTTAAAATTAATATATTTTAAAGGAAATACTTTTGTTAACGGATAAACAGCCACGTTCGTGTAAAAGTAGAAAAGTCTTTCTGTGATTGGACCAAATCCTTCAACCTGTCTGACACAGAAATATAAAACGTGGTCTCTGTTGGAGCTGACTGAAGACAGATGTTCTGTTTCCTGCAGGAGTCCTCGTGCCAGACCAGCCGTCAGATCCGGCCTCCTGTCAGTCCAAACGCCGTCACCGCTGCTCCGTGTGCGGCCGGGAGTTTTCTCGCCCGTCCCGGCTGGCGGACCACGTGGCCTCCCACTCCGGCTTCAAACCGCACAGCTGCTCTGTGTGCGGCAAGCGCTTCACCAAGAAGATCAACGTCTTCATCCACCAGCGCGTCCACACCGGTGAGAAGCCGTACTTCTGTCCCGACTGCGGCGCGAGCTACGCCCAGCGGGGCTGCCTGCGGAGGCACCGCCTCCAGCACGCTGCCGAGAAACCCCACCGCTGCTCCGAGTGCGGCCACGGCTTCGTCCAGCGCCGCCACCTGGTCCAGCACGAGCGGATGCACACCGGAGAGAAGCCCTTCTCCTGCACGCTGTGCCCCAAACGCTTCGCCTCCAGGAACGGGCTGGTGGACCACCAGAAGACCCACGCCCAGCAGAAGCTGTACTCCTGCTCCGTCTGCCAGAAGGCCTTCTCCTCCGCTTCGTCCTTCCGGGATCACGCGAGGCTCCACACGGGCCAGAAGCTGCACCTCTGCTCGCTGTGCGGTAGGAGCTTCAACCGCCCGGGTCTGCTGAGGAAACACCTGCAGAAACACACCCTCCAGAGTCACCAGGCTGCAGGCGAGGCTGCTGCTGCGGAGGTGGGGAACGGAGAGAAGAGCTCAGCTCTGAGGAGGTCAGGCGGCCGTTTCTCAGGTGTAACTCTGGTTTTATCTCCTCAGGATGAAGCTCCTCTCCACTGCTTCCTGTGCCAGAGAGACTTCGCCTCGGTCGAGCAGCTGAAGGAGCACAAGCAGCTGGTCCACACGCCGGCGTTCGCCTGCGACGTGTGCGGCCGCCGCTTCTCCAGAGCTTCCCGGCTCACCGACCACATGAGGACTCACACCGGAGAGAGACCGTTCCAGTGCAACGTCTGCAGCAAGACGTTCTTTGCACAGAGAGTGTTGAGGAAACACCAAGAGATCCACAACAAGACGGCGTGCAGCGTTGCCATGACAGCAGGAGAACCGGTGAGGACTTTCACCTTTAACCTTCCTCCAGATCACTCATATCATCACCAGTATCACCAGGAATGTTGGTCTGTAGCTCTGGAGGTTAAATTGTGATGGTCTGAAGCTGAACCACAGAAAGGGGTCTAGATGCTGTAAAAACAACCGGAACTTTCTGTACGTCTACAGGTGGTTTCATGTAAATGGTAAATGGTCCTTATTTATAAAACGCTTTACTGTACCTGGGATGATACCCAAAGCATCACATTCACCCATTCACACACACATTCACACACTGATCGCGCTCAACCACGACCCATCAGGAGCAAGTAGGGGTTCGGTGTCTTGCCCAAAGACACCTCGGCTTGGCCGGGGATCGAACCGACAACCCTCAGGTTGACGACCGCTCTACCTTGCTGAGCCACGCTGCCCCCTCATGCTTGTTTACTGAACACGTCATCACGTGATGCGTTTAGGTTCATGGTGTTACAGCTGAGTGTGTTTTACAGAAACCCGACGAGCTGCTCTGCAGAGGTGACGAGGATGACGAGGATGAAGAGGAGGCGGTGCGTTCAGTGACTGGTGAGAAAAGGGTGGGATGGCAGTTCAAGACAGAACTACTCTGAATCATCCCTACTGTCATTTTCTGCTGTAATTTTCACAATTCCTGATGTCATTGAAAGCAACATGAGAACATAAAGCCAACCACTTTTAGTCCAACCTGCTGAAGGTTGGGACTACTTTCCATTTCAGACACTTACATCTGAGAGTAAGAACAACACCAGCAGAAACCAACCAGGAGGGACGTCGTCATTAAGTGGTAGTCAGACTCCTGGAGTCCAGGTGCTGTCAGGTAGAGCTAGAGGCGGGACTTTCCCTCCCTGCAGTAGTTCTTTGTTTAATCACGAGATCATGATTTCATCACACAACATCATCTTGGGCGTAAGTCCACGCAGCTTCTTCAGTACTTGTTTGAACCAAAGAGCTGGACAAATCTTTCTAACTCATTCTGAGTAGAAGAGTTAAGCTAAGTGTGGAAATGCTCCTTAAACAGCTGAGTCTTTAGCTTGCTTTTAAAAGTGGATAAGGACTCTGTGGATCGGACGGAGTTTGGTAGATGGTTCCACCACCGGGGAACAACAGAGAAGAAGAGTCTAGCTACTGATGTGGCGCCACCTTGTGGTGGGAGCACTAGGCGTCTTTCACTGGCAGAGCGTAACTGTGGAGAGGGAGTGTAGCTCTGGATTAAGGAGTGGAGGTAGACCGGAGCCGTTTGGGTTATTGTTTTGTAAGCCAGAAGCAGAGCTTTGAATCTGATGCGCTGCAACTGGAAGCCAGTGGAGAGCGATTAGCAGCGGAGTGACATGAGCTCTTTTGGGCTGGTTGAAGACCAGACGTGCTGCTGCGTTCTGGATCATCTGCAGAGGTTTAACTGAGCATGCAGGCAGGCCAGCCAGTAAGGAGTTGCAGTAGTCAATGCATGAAATGACCAGAGCCTGGACCAGGAGCTGGGCCGTGTGTTCAGTCAGGTAGGGTCTGATCCTCCTGATGTTGTAGAGAGCAAATCGGCAAGATCGAGCAACAGAGGCAACATGGTCCTTAAAGGTCAGCTGGTTGTCTACCATGACACCAAGATTCCTGGTAGAAGACGTAGGCACAAGCGTGATGGAGTCAAGCTGCACGCTTATCTGTGGCGATAAGGAAGGATTGGCTGGACAGACTACTGGAAGTATTTCCTGTATTTCTATGTTTCTGCAGGGATCCTCCTGTTTGCAGACATTTCCTCCACTTTTCATCTATTTCTGGCTGAAATTACATCCCATAAGACACGTTCCACCACAGAAGAAGAGCTGGAGATGAGTTTAAAGACAGCAGGACAGAGTTGTGTGTCCCAAACTCCTCATGACGAGGACCTGACTGAAAACCATCCAGCTATCGCTTTACTCAAACCTCTGGAACTTTGCTCTGTTTCTCTTCCGCTCCATGATTCTTAGTCCGGATAACATTCCGTCTAATGGAACCCTGACGAAATCTCACCAGTTTTAGCTTTATTTTCACACCAAGATGGTTTAGTTTGGAATTCCAGAGAAATTATCAATTATTTCCAGCAGAAACTCCAAGAAGAGCCTCAGGCTTTAGGTTTTCATTTCAGCCTAGCTGTTCAGCATCTGCCTTGTCCAGGTCTGGCAGTCTGGTCTCAGATGGGAACGCTGAACTCCAGACTTTCTGTTCCAGGAGTCACAAACATGGAAATACAGTAAAGCCTTTGGCTTACAGAACCAAACGGTTTCCAGGCGTCGTGACCTCCACAAGCTCCGCCTCCAAGCTGGATCCATGTAAAGCTTTTCCGTTAGAAACACATCAGACTTTATTAACGTTTGTTTTAATGTTTAAAGGAAACGTTGAAGCAGCGTCTGAGAGAAGCTCCGCCCCCGACAGACCTCATCACTGCAGCATCTGTTCCAAGAGCTTTCTGAAACCCTGTCTGCTCCGCAAACACATGAGGATCCACATCAGGGACGGCGTGATCCCCGACCCAGCCGACAAGGTGGCGCCACGCTCCTCAGGAGCTCCTCTTCCCATTCGCTGTCTTTCAGGGTCAAATATGAACTCACAGAAACTGGTTTTAGATTACAGAACATGAGAAGCAGCAAAATGGTGAAATCAGATGGCTGAAAGTTGATTTGTTTCAGGAGTTTTGGCTCCATGTGAGGACGAATGGGGAGGGAAAGGAGGAAGGGATGAAGGAGGAGGAGGTGAGTTAAACACCAGCAGTTATGTTTGTGAACACAGTTAATATTCAGCCCAGAGCAGCGTACGTACGCTGGGCTGTGTTCAGTCTGTGAACCTCTCATCCTCCAGGATGATCCTCCAGCAGACCTCTCTACCAGCCCCGAGCTCCTCCACTCTAGATCCAAGCCTCTGCCTGGTAACCATGGCAACCAGGGCGCCGTGCTGACACAGGGCATCAACAGTGAAAAGTGTGAAGACGGAGACGTCAGCGGTTTGATAAACTCAGACGGAGAAGAAGAGCAGTGGAAGCCAGCCGCCAGAGGTACATCATCATCATCATCATCAGTAACACGGACCAGAACCCCATCCATCCTCACGTCCACCTTCATCCCTCCATCCTCATCCACCCATCCTCTCACGTCCATCCTCATCCACCCATCCTCTCACGTCCATCCTTATCCACCCATCCTCTCACATCCATCCTCATCCACCCATCCTCTCACATCCATCCTCACGTCCACCTTCATCCCTCCATCCTCATCCACCCATCCTCTCACGTCCATCCTCATCCACCCATCCTCTCACATCCATCCTCATCCACCCATCCTCTCACATCCATCCTCATCCACCCATCCTCTCACGTCCATCCTTATCCACCCATCCTCTCACATCCATCCTCATCCACCCATCCTCTCACATCCATCCTCACGTCCACCTTCATCCCTCCATCCTCATCCACCCATCCTCTCACGTCCATCCTCATCCACCCATCCTCTCACATCCATCCTCATCCACCCATCCTCTCACATCCATCCTCATCCACCCATCCTCTCACGTCCATCCTCATCCACCCATCCTCTCACATCCATCCTCATCCACCCATCCTCTCACGTCCATCCTCATCCACCCATCCTCTCACATCCATCCTCACTCCACCATCCTCTCCCTCCATCCTCATCCACCCATCCTCTCACGTCCATCCTCATCCACCCATCCTCTCACATCCATCCTCATCCACCCATCCTCTCACGTCCATCCTCATCCACCCATCCTCTCACGTCCATCCTCATCCACCCATCCTCTCACATCCATCCTCATCCACCCATCCTCTCACGTCCATCCTCATCCACCCATCCTCTCACATCCATCCTCATCCACCCATCCTCTCACGTCCATCCTCATCCACCCATCCTCTCACGTCCATCCTCACGTCCACCTTCATCCCTCCATCCTCATCCACCCATCCTCTCACGTCCATCCTCATCCACCCATCCTCTCACGTCCATCCTCATCCACCCATCCTCTCACGTCCATTCTCATCCACCCATCCTCTCACGTCCATCCTCATCCACCCATCCTCTCACATCCATCCTCACGTCCACCTTCATCCCTCCATCCTCATCCACCCATCCTCTCACATCCATCCTCATCCACCCATCCTCTCACATCCATCCTCATCCACCCATCCTCTCACATCCATCCTCATCCACCCATCCTCTCACGTCCATCCTTATCCACCCATCCTCTCACATCCATCCTCATCCACCCATCCTCTCACGTCCATCCTTATCCACCCATCCTCTCACATCCATCCTCATCCACCCATCCTCTCACATCCATCCTCACGTCCACCTTCATCCCTCCATCCTCATCCACCCATCCTCTCACGTCCATCCTCATCCACCCATCCTCTCACGTCCATCCTCATCCACCCATCTTCTCACATCCATCCTCATCCACCCATCCTCTCACGTCCATCCTCATCCACCCATCCTCTCACATCCATCCTCATCCACCCATCCTCTCACGTCCATCCTCATCCACCCATCCTCTCACGTCCATCCTCACGTCCACCTTCATCCCTCCATCCTCATCCACCCATCCTCTCACGTCCATCCTCATCCACCCATCCTCTCACATCCATCCTCATCCACCCATCCTCTTACATCCATCTTTTCTTAGCCTTTTGCTGAATTTGGAAGAAGAAGTGATCAGAGCTGTCAGCGTGACGTTCCTGAAGTTAGCTTCTGATTATATCTAAACACAAAGGTTGACTCCACCCCTTCCTTTGGGGGATTTTGGCCACATTAGACCAGGTCCTGCTGAACAGCTACAAGACTACAACTACAAATGATAATGTCCAGTTATCTTTCCTTTGGTGGCAGAAATGAGCTTCCATAGATTCTTCTTCTTCAGGCTCCAGCATTGGAGTAAACCTTCCACCTCAGAGTCCACCCTTCCTGATGGTTTGGTTTTTACTCAGATTCAGGAAGCTGATTGTCCTCCATGTCTCTTCCAGACCTAGAAGTCCACTCAGATCTGCCGTCAGATGGTAAAAGTAAGCACTGCTGTCCGGTCTGCAGTCGGGACTGCTTCAAGGCCTCGGCACTGCAGAAACACCTGCGGATCCACTCCGGTGAGCGGCCCTTCCAGTGTCCCACCTGCAACAAGAGCTTCATCCAGCACGTCCATCTGACGGAGCACCAGAGGATCCACACCGGAGAGAAACCCTACAGCTGCACCGACTGCGGCAAGAGCTTCACCTTCTCCAGTGCCCTGCGCCGCCACCAGCGCCTGCACACGGACGCCCGGCCGTACCAGTGCCCTGTCTGCCAGAAGACCTTCAAACAGCAATGCGTGTTGAAGAACCACCAGCTGACCCACTCCGGCGTTCGATACCAGTGTCCGCTGTGCAGCAAGAGCTTCAGCCGCGCCCTGGAGCTCACCTACCACGTGGACGTCCATTCGGATGCTCAGCCGTACTTCTGCAACATCTGCAAGAAGAACCTGAGTGGAGCCAGAATCTTCCAGAAACACATGAGGAGGCATGAGTCCCAGAGTCCGCTGCAGCCTGGACCCAAAGAGGCCAGAACCACCTGAGAGGTGGAGTTTCAGGATGACGAAGAACCACTGAGACAGGACAGGAGCGTCCTGCTGATGGACGTCCTGGGGGGACCCATCCTCGGTCTCCTAGAGTTTATTTCAGGGTTTATTTTAAAGTCTTATTTATTTATTATTGACATCAACAGGAAGTCCTACATTAAACAGCTGGAAAAGCTTCAGCGACCTGTTTCTGTTATTTCATTTATGATGTCATCACAACAAATTGGACATGGGAGAAAAAAATGTAAATAACATGAACCGGTTCTTTAGATGCCTGCAACAGAATAAAGAAAGTATAAGTCAGAATTCTATCTGCCCGTCTGTCTGTCTATTTAAATCAGTAGTTGGCAACTGGTGGCCCACGGGCCAAAACTAGCTCCACGCCAATAATAATCTGGCCTGCCAGATTATATTGATTAAAAAAAGATTGCAATAATGTTACAATGAGACAAATCCATGATGGTGTTTACAGCGGTGTTAAGACAGTGTGGCCCCTTTAATAATGGTCAAGCTGGACGCTGAGGCAGGTAAGTGATGCTGTAGGTGACGTAGTTCCGATGAGATGACAGATTCAAACCAGGTGTGCTCAAACATTCATTCGTACATTTAATCGTTTTTTCACCAGACTAATAAAAATATCCAACACTGTAGAAATGAAACTTTAACATGCAGAATATCAAAGCTTAGTTTCCATAGGTTCATGTTCTAGATAACAAAGTTTGATTTGTATAGTGTCTTCAATCTCTCAATTTACTGGTCGATCTACATACATACGTGTATATATATATATATATATATATATAATGTACATTTGTTTGTGTGTGTGTACAGTATGCATATATATATATATATGTATATATATATATGTGTGTGTGTGTGTGTATGTATATATGTATATATACATATGTATATATACATGTTTATCTGTGTATATATATATGTAGATATGTGTATATATATATGTATATAAGTATATGTATATATATATATATATATAAATGTATATTTATGT
>NC_055687.1:1632500-1687500 GCF_017639745.1 Melanotaenia boesemani | reverse complement strand
TTGTGCAAATAATTGTTTTGAAAATGTAAATTACAGCTGATTTAATCAGTTTGCTCGACTGTAAGTAAAACAATGTTCATAAAGTTGAAGCCAGATGTTCAGATATGACATATATGATCTAAAATAAGTAGTTATAATTTTATTATTTATTTTTATCATCCAAGTGTGATGATTTAATAATAATAACATTATTATTATTATTATTATATAATTTCTAAATATATACAATGAAATTTGAAAATAAATTAACAAGCAAAAGCCTAAAAAAAGGAGAGGAAAATGTTTGCTTTTTTTTGCTTTTTCCACAATTATTTTATTATGGCCACGAGCTGTGGGTAGTGACCAAAAGAACAAGATGGCGAATACAAGCGGCCGAAATGAGTTTCCCCCGCAGGGTGGCCGGGCTCTCCCTTAGAGATAGGGTGAGAAGCTCGGTGATCCGGGAGGGGCTCAGACTAGAGCCGCTGCTCCTCCACATCCAGAGGAGCCAGATGAGGTGGCTCAGGCATCTGGTTAGGATGCCTCCCTGGTGAGGTGTTCCGGGCATGTCCCACCGGAAAGAGGCCCCGGAGAAGACCCAGGATAAGCTGGACGGACTACATCTCTCGATGGATGGATGGATGGATAGATGGATGAATAATGAGTGGATGGATGGATGTTTTCATTATTTTTACCTATCAATTTTCCTCCACATATATTCCCTCCTTCTGTCTTTTTTTCTTTTTTTTTTTTGAGTTTTCTTCCTGACAACCTTTAAGAAGCTTAATAAAACTCCACTATTTTAATCACAGTTTCCAGTTGTGTTTCAGCTGCATTGACATTCTGGACTTCAGTATTTTAGATAAATTCAGGTCTAGTGAAGGTGGGGGGGGGAGACCTCATTCATTCCATCATGAATGAGGTCCCTGTCCTGCGTCACGGTGTCTCTATGAATGAGGCGGTGGTCATGTGATGCAGAGTTTCTGCACGGCTGGGCAGAGATGAGCTCGAACTGCTGACCTCTTCCTGATACCATACCATTTTATTTATTTCTAGAGTACTTTAAAAACCACATACCAGCTGAACCAAAGTGCTGCACAAAAAAATAAAAAAAACAAAAAAGCAAAAAAAAAACACTCAAATAAAGAACAAGAATAAAAATGCAAATTAGTCTGTAAATGACCACAAAACCATTAAAGGACTTAAAAACAAATAAGAATCTTAAAATGGATTCGTAGATGAACGGGCAGCCGATGAAGGGAGGCTACAGCCGGAGTTCTGTGCTCTCGTTGTACCAGTTGAAAGGCGTTTTGTACCAGGTGTAGACGCGAGATGGAGGCCTGGCTATTTCCAAGACAGAGTTACAATAATCCAGGCGTGAGGTAATGAACGCATGGATAACCGTCTCTAGGCTCCAGCCGCCTTAACTGAAAGAAGCAGGACTTTACCACAGCACTGACTTGAGTCGAGTTTTAGGCTGGGGTCCATTTTTACACCTATATTTGTGATGCTGGATTTTTCACGTGGTGCCAGAGAGGAAGAGTCAAAAGAAGGGTTACAGCTGGAGCCACTGGATTTCAACAGCATGACCCCTGTTTTCTTTCCTCAAAGTTTAGGAACTTCAGAGCCAACCATCCCCCGATGTCATAGAGACAATCAAGGAGAAGCTGAACAGAGCCGTTGTGTCTTAAAGGGAAATAAACTCGGCAGTCATCAGCGTATAAGTGAGATGGCATGTCATGCTTTCTATAAATGGAACCAAGTGGCAGCAAATAAAGAAAGAACAAGAGAGAAGTGAGAATGGATCCCTGTGGCGCCCCCAGTGGAGGGCAGCAGAAGCAGAGGTAACATCATCCACCATGACACAGAAACTCGGTAGGACCTGGACCACTGCAGAGCTGAGCCAGTGATGCCCAGCCTGCTCCAGCCTGGAGAGGAGAATGCCATGCTCCGCTAAATCTAGAAGCACAGTAAAACACAGTCCCCAGAATCCATTGAAAAAAATATGTCATTAAAAACCCTTAAAGAGCTGAGTCAGTGCTGCGGTGCGTTTTAAACCCAGACTGGAACACGTTTTCAGGCCTTCAGCTGGGTGTGGACATTTTTTCCAAGATTCTGGGCAAAAAAAGTAACTTGAGAGCGGCCTGAAATTAAACGAAGCAGAAGGTTCGAGGCCAGATTTCTTCAGCAAAGGTTGCACTACAGCATGTTTAAAACTGTTCATCACTAAACTAGAAGCCAAACTTCTGTTAATGTTATTAAGAACAGAGGGACCAACAGTAGGAAAAACCTCCTTAAAGATCCAGATGGCTTCATATGGTAACCAGCTTCTCTAACGTGGAAAGGAAAATAGGCTGAAAGTGATCCAGGACAGAAGGGCAGGGGACCAAGATGGACGGGTCATGGGAGGGAGGAGAAGCACCGGCCCTGGCGCCAACAACCTCGTCCTTCTCTGGAAGCTTCCAGAAGGACGGGTTCATGAGCGCTGAGGGCAGTGTTCATTGCTTCATAAAGAACGTGAGAGTTGGAAACATGTCAGAGAAATATTTTGCTCTAGCAGTTTTCACAGCTCTTTAATAACAACACCAACTCCCTCTCAGGAACTCTGGTACGTCCAGTTTGTCCTTTTCCACTTTCACTCATTGTCACGTTCTGGTTTAGCATAAACTGCTTCAAACCCACAAAACCCCCAAATCATCATCCTGTTAAAAGAAGACAGTGGTCAGATTATACTCAGAGACCTTCCACCCTCATGCAGAGAAAAGTCCTCTGGTGGATCCAGGAGGGGCTGCATGGTGGCGTGTACACGCTGGGCCGCTGATCCAGTCCAGCTGTTCCCGTGCAGCCCGAACATCTTGTAGAGAGAAATCAGGTGTGATGCAGCAATGAAACATCTAAAACCTGCAGGACTGAAGGAGACGACTCCTGATGTGTACAAATACATAAAAAAGTTAGTAGTTTAGTTGAGACACAGACGTCTGCAGTGGTGCATCTAGTACGTAACGTTTCCATCACTCACCAAACAAACATCATCCCTCAGAGTCAGCCGAAGAAAACCAAAGGGCTTCATTTCTAAACATACCTGGTAGATGATGTACTGAGCGGGATTTTGTAGTTGTGCTTGTATTTTTTTCCTCAACCCTAGTTGTAAAAACAAAAACAAGAAAAACACTGAAAGTATCAGCGAGAAGCTGCTGAAGCAGAATTTGGTTCGGAAATGAGGTTTGGGGTTTTAGAACCAGAGAAAAACAGGTTTGCTGTAATCAGAAATGGTGTTAAGCTTTGCTGTTTTGGCTGCTTGTGTTTAGACTGTAAAGTCAGGTTGATGATTTATTGGTAATTTATTAGACCTAAATAAACTGAAATTTCTGACTTATTAACCACTACAGCTTATTATTAAGAGGACGTCAGTGTAATTGTGGTTTAAAAAGGATAATCTAATCTTCTTTATTTAGACTATTTCATCTGCATTTTTCCTCAGAAGCAACATCTGCTGTAACGTGTCGTTCATCAGACACCTGCCGGACCGACATCAGCCGGTTACCTGCCGCCCGGTGGGCTCCATGTGGGGGCGTAAACGCTTCCTCATCACTGTTGACGGCGTTTTGGGCCCGTTTTCTGGTTTTTATTACCTCCTTAATTCATCTTTTGTGTTTGTCTCTTCTCCGAAACAATAAAGCAGCAACAATCATTTTCATGACTGGGATGAAATTTAACGGCTGATAATTAGAAGACATGGTTACCTGCTGGCTTCTCTTCTGGCCTCCTGGCTCAAATAGGAAAATTTAATCATTCTTCAAATATGAACTATTTTGTCTGCACTATACAGCATCTGTCCACAGTAAAAAAAAAACAAAACGTGACCCTGGGGGGCTCCGTAGCGGTCTGATGCATTTCCTGTAAATAAGACACGTTTATTTCTGGGTTTAACTTTCAGTGTGTTGGAGCCCTGATTTTATTTATAAAGCAGGTTTAAACCCACAGCTGAATAAAGTCCTGTACACAATGTGGAGCACATAATAATAATAATAATTATAATAATAATAATAATTATAATAATAATAATAATAATTATAATAATAATTATAATAATTATTATTATAATAATTATAATATTTATTATAATAATAATAATAATAATTATTATAATAATTATAATATTTATAATAATAATAATAATAATAATAATTATAATAATTATAATATTTATTATAATAATAATAATAATAATAATAATAATAATAATAATAATAATAATAATAATTAATAACAGATTAAAAGCAAAGAAAATACCAACTAAACCTAAAATTAATTCAATGAAGAAAAAGATAAAAACGATGAAAGAGTTAAATACAGTTAAGAGGAGGATGAACACGCCTTCCAAACAGAAACAGAGAATTTAACTCCGTTAGAAGGAAGATCCAGAGCTGCTCCTGCAAAGATCCGACCTCCTTTCCGGCCAGAGAACGGCTGTTTTTCAGAAGGTCTACAGTTACAGTGAAGCTGGAGGATTTCAGGGATGTATTCAGTCCATTCAACGCTTTCAAAACATAAAAAATTCAACTTTAAAATTTGTAACTGGGAGAGAGCCAAGAAACTGGGCTGATCCTCTGGTACCAGTTAAACGTCTGAAGCAGCTGCAGAGAAAAGAGACGCTCAGGCAGTAAAATAATCCAACCCTGAAGCGATTCAGGTCGTCTTCAAGGCAACTTTATTTATAAATCTCATTTCATGTACAAGACAATTCACAGCGCTTTACATAGAACATTAAAGGCATCACAAATCCTCGGTCTGAGCAGAGAAAGTCAGAAGGAAGGTCCACCACTCCAGGGCTGTTACATCCTGGTCCTTCAGAGGAACATAGAAGCTTTCCAGCTACAAACCGTCGTGTCCAGGAAATCAGGAAATAAGTCTGCATGGAGGAAGCTGCTGAACAGCCTGAACTTGCCTCAAACAAACAAGTGAACTGACCCTCAGTAATCAGATTACAGCACATAATGGACACACACTCAGAGGCCAGACACGGTTCTTATTCCAGGAGTAGCAGGTCGGAATAAACCTTAAAACAGCAGCTTTCTGTGGGATGGGATCAGGGTTGTTTTTGTTTATGTTGATCAGCTGACAGATTAGATAATCGAGTTTACGATGTCACCTGTCACCACATTTCAAACATTTTCTCCTCATTTCTGCCTCTTCGGTCTGTTCGGAGATGATATCTGAGAGAACTGCTGGCTTCTACACAGACACCATTGTTTGCTTCTTCACATCAGAGTTCATGAAACTGTTTCAAATCCTGTTTTCTTAGTCTCTTCCTCGCAGTGTAAACCCCCCCTTTCTCTTCCTCTTCTCTTTTTCTCAGATGGATGGAGGTGGAAGTCTTTGTTCAATGTTTGTCCTTCGTCTGACGCCGTCTCTCCATTTAGTGATGCGGACTCGCTCAGTCTCCGCCATCAGCTCGGCTCAGCCCATGAGTCTCTGGGTTTGGTAGTTTCTGATCAGCTGAGACTGCAGCAGCGGCGTCTGTGTGTCCACGTCACGAGACAGAACCGTCCTGCCGGCGTGGCGAAGCTGCACACGAGTCCATCCATAGACCAGACAGTTGAGGAAGCCCTGGGAGGCTGAGGTGAAAGCCTGAGGTCCGAAGAGACAAATGATGAGATTTTAAACCTTCATTGTTTTAATCCTGTTTCTAAATGTTTTCAGCCAAAACGCTTTTTTAAAAAATGTAATGTTGGCCAGAAATCTGAGAAAGAAATGAAAAATCTCTCCATTGACCCTCAGGATAGAAACTCAGTCTCTGACATCCAGCTCAGGTATAGCCAGACCCAGGCCCCAGCAATCAGTGGCCCCGGATTCTGTCTGAGTCCGCTTACTTCCAAAGCACATGAAACAACACAAGACACCAAAAAGCTGGAATAAAAATCTCTCTCTTTTTTTTTTTTAACCCTTTACTGACAAAATAGTTAAAGCAATGAACCTAAGAGACGCTGATAGTTGGATTTCCAAATCTCCTCCATTTATTTATGCTAAGCTAACTGCTTCCGCGTCGTGTTTATATCCAAAAACCCTCAAATGATAAAAAGACACAAAGTCCTCAAAAGAGACAAAACCCAGTAAATTTATGACCAAACATTTAGTGGCGCTTCATGTTCCTGACCTCTGTTACACACTGACTGCTTTAGTTAGAAGCAAACGCTAGGCTAACTGATCCATTTAGCTTATGCTCAGCTAACTGAAACAGTCCAAATAACCCACAAGAGATAAAAAACAAAAACTGCCTCCTCAAGTGGACACAAAATTCTACAATTTCAGGATGAAAAATTCAGTAACACAACAATCTGAGAATCTTCAGCCGTTTGTCCAGCGGAGACGCTGATCCTGCACACTGACCTGAGATATGTAGAGGATGACCCCCACCACACCATGACCCGCTGAGGGCTTCGCCACCCGGAGGAACGCCAGCGCCACCGCTGAGGAAGCAGCACAGGAACACCGTCAGCTCCACAGTCACAACAAGTACACCTGACCGGCTCCATCAGGGCCGATACAGACCTGGACCCCAGCACAGGACGAAGATCAGTGGGTAAAGCAGCATCCGTCGGTCCATCACGCCAAACAGGGCCCGCTGCTCATTGCCAAGGTAACCACTGGATGTCACAACCCGTCTGTAGATGCGGCGGGCTTGTCCCACAAACACCTGGAGCAGGAAGCCAGGTGAGTCCATGAAACCTCTGAGGTTACATCATGTTGCTTCATCTGGTCTTTCATGGGTTAAAGTCCGGTTCACATCAACTTACCGTGATGCTGAGGAGCGTGAGGAGGAAGGTGGTGAGGAAGATGAGTATGGTGTAAGTGTGCAGCAAACTGCAGGTTCTGCTCAGCTGCTGGTGCTCTGAGGTCAGGTACAGCGCTCCGGTGTGCATCAGCAGACACCTGGTGTCAGTATGGTGCCCCACGAGGGTCAAAGCAAACACAGATAAAGTGAAACGTTAACACCCTGCTCTCACATCTGAGATTCTGTCCCTGATTCATCAAACAAAGCTCCCATTAAGCCTGGTACACACAACAACCGGCAAAAAACGTAGAAGAAGAAACAGTAACAACCAGAAAACACAACACCCAGCATGGAAGGGGACATACAGGACGAGGGAATGATGGAGGTCTCGGGACTATAGTTAACAGAAAAAGCCAGAACTGAAAAAAATAACAGACTGGAGACGGACTTTTTTTACTTCCTTGTTTTCCAGCCAGCTCGCTCGCTGATTGGCTATGTTCTGGCTCATGTCACCACCCACACAATCACAATGTACGAGTCGTCGGCGTTCCTCAGAAATCGGCTCTGAAATATTAAACATGTTCAATATTCCCAATTGTCGTCCGTTTCGGACGTGGCACAGAATTTAGCCAATCAGAGCGCGAGCTGGCTGGGAAACCAGGAAGTAAATAAAGTCTGTGTTCAAGCCGTCTCTTGTCTGGTATTTTTTTCAGTTCTGGCTTTTTCTGTGAACAATAGTCCCAAGACCTCCATCATTCCCTCGTCCTGTATGTCCTCTTCCATGCTGTGTGTCGTGTTTTCCGATTGTTACTATGATTCTTCTTCTACGTTTTTTGCTGGTTGTTGCTATGATTCTTCTTCTACGTTTTTTTTTTTTTTTTTTTTTTTTTTTTTTTATATAGCTTTTATTGACAATTGTTCAACACAATTCAATATACAGAAACAATTAAACAGGCTAAACAGGCTGGGGGTTGGAGAATACAGACAATACAGTCATTATTTAAAACAAGTTGAAACGCAGACATAAATCCGTGATTTTGACAGCTTTCTTATTTTTAGAATGTTCTATTGAGGCACAGTATTGTTGGAATTCCTTTACAAATATAAAAAATGAAGGACATTGGTTTGATACTTTACATTTATGAATATGGTATTTAGCAAGTAGCAAAATTAGGTTGATCACAAAATATTGGTCTGATTGGGTAATGTCATATAAAAACAAGCCAAACAATACATCCTCAAATGCAAGAGTAAGATGGGAGACAATTTTTTGGGAAATAAATGTACATATATTCTGCCAGAAAGACTGGGAGAAATCACAGGACCAGAAAAGGTGATTCAGACTTTCTTCAGAGTTGTTACAGAATGAGCAGGTGACATCAATATCCTTTTTATATCTTTGCAGGAAAAGCTTACAGGGATAAATACGATAAATAGCTTTCAAAGAGACTTCCTTGATCTTGTTGATAACAAGAAATTTTGAGGGAAGACACCAAATTTTCTTCCAGTTCAGATTTGGAATCAAATTATTCCAGTAAAACACCACACTTGGAACAGAGATCTTTTCCTTCTGGAACAGCGCACGTATGACACTATTTTTGTTTTTCTTTTTAGTTGAAAAGCAGATTTGACCAGTAGTGGTGTCTGCAGGGTCTAGGTTTATAAAAGTTGTTTCAGAAACATCAGTGTTTCTGAAGAGCATTGTAACACCGGTTGGAATTGCATCAAAGACAATAGCAAATTCTCTCGGTGGTATTGGGATGCCATAAGAGTTTAAAAATTCTGCATATGACATTAAAACACCACCGGAGTTGAACAGCTGTTTAACCAAAAGGATTCCATGCTTTAACCAGTTTTCCATAAATAAAGATTTATGCTTGTATAGAATGTCTTTATTGTTCCAAATGAGATATTGATGGGGAGAGAAGTTGTGTTTATAAATTAAAGACCAAGAAAGAAGCATTTGTTTATGAAAATTTGAAAGCTTTAGGGGAATTTTTATAATACTGTAATTACAAAGCAACAAGAATTTAAGGCCACCAACTTTGGAGAAAATGTAATTGGGGATAAAGTTCCAAATTGAAGATGGGTTTCTGAGAAATTGTTTGATCCAATTTATTTTAAAAGTATTGTTTAAAGTGGAAAAGTCTAAGAAGTTCAGCCCGCCATGTTCATAACAGTTCATCAACACAGATTTTTTAATGTAGTGTATCTTATTCTTCCAGACAAACTTATAAAGCATCCTATCAATAGAGTTAGTCGTTTGCTTGTTTACATAGAGAGACAGGGCTGCATAGGTCAGACGGGAGATGCCTTCTGCTTTAGTCAGTAACACTCTACCCCTGATTGAAAGATCCCTTTGGAGCCATGAGTTAAACTTTTTCTGTACTTTTTCTATGATTGGGTCAAAATTCAATGAGCATCTTGTATCTTGATTTTTGGAAATAGTTAGGCCAAGATAAGTGACAGCGTCCTTTACTGGAATGTTACAGAAGGATGACGAGCTGCAGTTCTTAATAGCTAAAAGCTCACATTTGCTGACGTTTAAATAGAGCCCTGAGGCAATGGAAAATGACTTAATAGTAGTAATGGCTATAGGAATTTGTGAGGCATCCTGTAAAAATAAGGTTGTATCGTCAGCCAGCTGACTAATAACTATTTCTTTTTCAGCAATAGTGATGCCTTTTAAGTGCTTATTCTTAATGAGATCTGCAAGAAGTTGAGTGCATAGTAAAAACAGGTAGGGGGAGACTGGGCAGCCCTGTCTGACACCACGCTTTACATTAAACCTGGGAGAAGTACCTGTAGGGAGTTTTATTGAGCAGTTAGTATTTTTATAGATTGTCTTAATTGCTGAACGAAAGTATGGGCCAAAGCCAAATTTGTCTAAGGCTTGAAACATAAAGTTATGTTCAATGGTATCAAAGGCTTTCCGAAAGTCTAGGAATAAAATAAAACTATTATCGTTGCAAAGATCAGCGTAATTAATGAGGTCGAGAACAAGTCTGATATTATTAGCTATGTGTCTGTTAGTCATAAAACCATTTTGAGATTCATCTATAATGTGATCTAAAACTGTTTTTATTCTGTTGGCCAAAATTTTAGCTAAAATTTTGTAGTCATTATTTAGGAGGCAAATTGGACGCCAGTTATCAAGCATAAGTGGGTCTTTTTTGGGTTTAGGTATTAGCGTTAAAAGTCCTTGGCAAAGAGTAGGAGGAAGAGCTTGGTTATCGATGCTTTCAATAAACATACGATGAAGAAAGGGGGCTAGTTGTTCTGCAAAGGAAATATAAAATTCAGCGGTTAGGCCGTCAACTCCTGGAGATTTATTCAGTTTTAAGTTTTTAATGGCAGAGAGGACTTCAGAGGGAGTCAGCGGACTATCACAAGCATTCTTTTCATCCTGCTTGAGTGTCTGGGTATCAGTTAGAGTAGAGAAAAAATGGTCAGCAGCAACCTCATTATAATCAGATTCATACAGTTTTCTATAAAATTTAGAGGAATAATCAGCTATTATATTATTAATACACAGTCTAGACAGAGAGTTGAGTTTAGCACGTGTTTTCTCCAATTGAAAAAAGTACGCTGTATTTTGTTCCCCTTCCTCTAACCATCTCCTCCTAGATCTAATGAATGCCCCTTCTGCTTTCCTTTTGTAAAGGTCATTCAATTTAATTTGGAGTAATGCCAATTCTCTTGTGTCATTTTCAGACAAATTTTCAGGCAAACTTTGGGTAAGAGTAGTGATTCTAGAGATCACATTTGTTTCCTCAAGTTTTCTTGTTTTAGATAGAGAGGCCCCAAACTCTCTAAAATGTTTTGTTAGATCGTATTTTAACAGTTCCCAGTTTTTGGAGAAACAGTTGTCGATTAGTGATTTCTTCCAGTAATGATTTATGACAGTTTTGACTTTTCGAATCACAGCATCCTTTCCTAATATATTGTTGTTAAGTTTCCAATATGAATTCCTGACAGTACCAGAGGAGGTAGCCTTGAAAGAAATGTTTAGAGACACAGCCTTATGATCAGTAAGTGGAGTTGCAATTATAAGAGAGTCAATATTTAGCTCATCTAAGCACTCAGAAACTAGCCAATAATCTATGCGGGACATTGAAGTGTACGTTTTATTACTCCATGTATATGCTTTAGCTGCGGGATTTTTTTTCCTCCAGATATCTATTAAATTAAATTTTTGGGTGAATGTGGAGAGATTAGTGGCAGTGGAGTTCTTGGTTTTCGGAGGCCATCTGTCCAGGAGTCCATTTGGAGCAATGTTAATATCTCCCCCTACCAAAATAATGGCGTTAGGATATTTTGCCAGCCAGTGTAAAAAGCTAAATTCTAAAGTTTCAAATAGAAGATCATTTTCTGGCTTTGTGTTATATCCATAAAGGTTGGTAAGAAGAATGATATTGCTGTCAAGATTAAGGATCAGAATCAAATAATGGCCATTAGGGTCACTCTCTGAATGAAGAACTTCACCATCATAGTTGTTTTTTAAGACAGTGACCCCTGCTGACCTTTCTGATCCATGAGAGAACCATAGATCATTTCCCCATTGAGTTTTCCAAAAGGAAGTGTCATTAACCAGTGAATGTGACTCTTGAAAAAAACAGAAACTAGATTTCTGCTGTTTCGCAAATAAGAATAAAGCTTTACGTTTCACATTTTCTCTCAACCCCCTAGCATTTAAAGAAAAAACGGACAAAGACGTCATAGAGATACTGAGAACACAGTATACAGAATTCACAACTCAGCTTGCATTTTAGAAATTAACTCTAACCAGGAACAAATAACAATTAAGTGTAACTACTTCTTTTAGCGGTCTGTGTGAATCGTGGGGAAAGCACCAAAACGCAGCGATATGCATGGGCAAACTTATATACACAGGCACAATAGCTACAAAACAGATTCTGCCTCTTTGAGAATGTGAAAAACCTGAAAATCCTTGAATACTCATTGGGTTTCAGACAAACTTGGGTGAGTAGGGCTGTACCTGAGGATACACTTACAGTAGGCCCAAACAGAGAGCAGGTAATCGTCGTAAGGGCTCTGGTGAAATCTGCTACCAGTGTAGCGACATGTACTGATGTTATGGAGGTGCTGTGTCATCCATCCGTTCAGGTTGGGGTGGGGGCGACCGAATCTCCTTCCCCTCTATGATCGCACGAACACCTGCAAAGTGAGCCTTTTTCCCGTTCTTTCTTGCAGACTCAATAAGAGGCCAAAGTTTCTGGCGTAGTTCTTTGTCGGCACTGGTGAGATCCTCTGTGAATCTTAACTTGTTTTCCTTAAGAAAGCTGTTGTTTTTAGCCATTCGCCAAACCAGGTCACGCGACGATCTGTTGGTGAAACGAATGATGGTCGTCCTCGATCTATTCTGCGTTCCGGAGAAGCGACCCAGACGATGAGCAATGTCAATGTCTTCTTTGATTTTAGCGTTGCTGGCTCCGACCACAGCAGAACACACGTTAGCAACCTTGGTTTTGATGTTTTCCTGATGGTTTTCGGGGACCCCATGAAGCCTCAGGTTCCATCTGCGATGGTAACGCTCGGTCTCATTGAGCCTCGCCTCTAACTCCAACCGCTTCTGGACAGTATTTTCACAAGTGAGGTTAACCGCCTTAACGTCCACTTTCAGAATTTCCACCTCTGAGAATATGAAGTCAATTGATTTTTTCAGAGCGTCGATGCTCACCGTGTTCTGATTTATCATCCCTTCTAAGTTATCCGCGCGCTCATTAATTAGGCTGGCGATGTTATTTTGTAGTTGGGTGAGTGTCAGTTCGCCTTTCAGTCTCTTCTCGTCAGGTTTAGACGGGGTGCTCGGGCTGGAGTCGGGCAGCGGGCATAACTCTGGATTCTGGGTGTCCTCGATAGCAGGAGCGTTGTAATCATGCTCATTAATATAGCTTGCAACAACAGTGGCGTTTGTAGTCGAAACAATTTTAGCAGTTGACATTGAAGCTTTGGAGGGAGCTGCCGGAGTATTCTTGTGGGAAGGAGTCTTGTCTTTTTCTTTCCTTTTAGTACCTTGATCAAACCGCTGCATGATGAGAATAGTTCGTGTGAAGCTAGCAGGAGGCTAGCTAGTAGCAACACGTTGTTTGTAGCTTCCAATAGGTTAAGAGTAAACAGTGAATTTGGTAGTCCCCTCTTTCAGTCAATGAAGTAGAATTTATTTTTATACCATTATGGCTTGTTCTTGGCTAAGAGAAGTCCATAATTCGAGATTAAGAGAAGCGAAAACTGGAAACCGTTCTTAGCCACGAGAACTTATGACCGCACCAGCCGCCATCTTGGAAGCCGCCCTTTTTTGCTGGTTGTTGCTATGGTTCTTCTTCTATGTTTCGACGTTTGTCCAGCTCAAAGGACTAGATTGCAGATGAGTTGCAGGAGAGTATTTTAATGTGTGTGTTGTTCTGTGATTACATTTTCGGAGCAACCACACAGTACGATCAAAACAGATTTTTTATCTTCACACGTGAGGTCTCGACCAGATAAAAAATATCATAAGATTAAAAAAATCACTGTGTGTACCAGGTTTAAGTTTATCTTTTACTTTTGTGTGGAATGAGCCTTCCTGTGGCCTCATCTGACCTGTAGGGTTCACTGAAGTTAGCCTGACATTGGCTGATGTTTCCCTGTATGAATACAGGCGTCATCAGCGTCACAGGAACCAGACAGCAAAGCAGCGCAGCGACTTTCCCAGCTGTGCTCACTCTGTTGGAAAACTGGACAAAAAGATGCAAAAAGGCTGCTTCAACAAGAAAAAACATATTCATGTTCACACAAAGTTAGTCCCACATCCAGAGAACATTAGCTTTTTTTTAGAGTCGGATAATTTCCCAAAAATCTTTCAGAAAACACAACTTCTTGTTTGTTTTTACACTTTGATGATTAAATGTATAAATTAGTGAGCTTTCCCCTCAATTTCCAAACTTTATGTTAAGCTAACTGCTTCATCATTCATAAAACCGTTCTTTAGGTCTATGTTTAAAAGCTTTTTCTGTTTGTAGAAAGTAGACGGAAACTCATCCATCCCAACACTTATTAATCTGGTAAAAGCTTGTCTGCATTCTAGAAAACTGTACAGGTCGGTGTTTTACCATAGAAAGAGAGAGAGAGAAAAAACCCTGATGGCGTTAAATTGGCATTGAGAATGTTTCTACATCCTTTCGTCATTCAGTGACGGGGATCTATGAATTTGACGTAGTTTGTAGCGTTGATCCAAAGTTCCACTCAAAAGTTTCATGTACGAAATAGCTGACTACAGACTTGTCAGGTTGTTTGTTTGAATAGTGCCCAGAAGTTTTACTCTCATGTTGACCATCATGCATTGCAGCTTGGAGCCAGCAACTATGGAGCTGGCAGTGTATTAATGCTAGCTATAGCTAGGCTAGCGCTAGCTACCACCTACAACTACAGCTAGCTGTTGAGATTTTGCTATAAAAAAGCCTGACTGACCTATTTATGAAATAAACTGCTTCATCATACTTTCATAGTTAAGTTTTCTTTTGCAAGCCAATTTTGTGAATTTCTGTGAATCTTACATTAGAGCTGCATCTGTGTGTGAGTATTGTCAGTAGACACATAGTTCATTTTTCTCAGGCGAAAGCTGAACTTGACCTTGCAAAGAAGATGACGCAGTTTTAACACTAGTGCTGAACAAGTATTACAATTTGTTTACTTAACTAAATTGGTTTTCTTCTATTTTTTAAGGAGGTCAGATTTTGCAGAGAACAGATTTCAGCACCATACCCCATCTCTTATTTTGTCTCATTAATTTGTTTGATTTTAGCCAAACAAATCAAAAATTAACCAAAAACAGCAGTAATCAGCAGGCTTATTCATAGAGAGATTCTTTTAAGAGCACAACGGTGTTCTCAACTACGGGATGTTCCTTTAACATCCACTTAATAGTGAGGGAAAGAGTAAACAAGAGGGCATTATGAACACAGCCCAAGATAGATTAGCCGTCTACTGGCTAATCTCAAAGGTGAGCAAGTAGCAGTTAGCAACTAATGGCTATCCACTTAACCAGGGACAAGATCTACATGCTAGCAGCTAGTTACTGCTTTCAACGGAGCGGTCATTAGCTGATGATCCCAGCAGCTAACGACTTTCCCCCACGTTCACCCCTTGAACATGTTTGCTTAGCCTGGACTGTGGCAGCTAGCGTAATTTCTGCCTGTAGCTTACAGCCAACCTCCTATTTGACCAATTCCTCACAGCACATGCTAATTCTTTACTTCCCCACCCAGTAAATCATCAGGTTTGGATTCTTAGTGATGTTTGTAGAACATCTGTGGTCTCATTTATAAAACATTGTGTAGGATCTAGAAGTGTATGTACGCGTTAGCATTTTATAAGCAGATTTATAAAACCATTTACACACATAACTGCAAGCAATTAATAAATCACAGACAACTTGTAAATGTCGACCTGAGCCGGCCTCATATCCCGCCCCGAACTCGCCCAAACCAGCTATAAGTGGTCACTGCAAAGCAGGACATGAAGGTCGCTGCATGAAGAAGCTACTGGTCAAAGACGAAACCATGGCAACAAACGAAAGGAAAAGAGAAAAGAAACGTTTCAGACAGAAAGCAAAGTGCTCGTTGGTGGAGGTGAATAAAGAAATCTTGTTTGGTGGCCACAGCAGCAGAGTCACAACTAAAAGAAAATGATGTGGTGCCAACGGTCAGAACCAGTCAGAACCAATCAGAACCAGACAGAACCAGTCAGAACCTGACAGAACCAGTCAGAACCAATCAGAACCAGTCAGAACCAGTCAGAACCAGACAGAACCAGTCACAACCAATCAGAACCAGTCAGAACCAGTCAGAACTGAAGCAGAAATAAACCAGAAGCACTCAGAGATGCAGACCTCCACCAAGACTTTCTTTCTTTTTCTTCTTTTTCTTATTTATTTCTTTATTTTTGCCAATGATTGTGGGCATTATTTTGGAGTTTAGAAGCTGTAATGATCCCTATCTGCATTCTGGCTGCAGTTCACCTCCTGCATCGTCTCCAGGATGTACGCATGAGTCAGAGTTTACATACAGGTGCACGTTTTGCGTGTGGAGTGGCGTACAATAGCTTCAGGCCTCGTCTCGTGCAACGCCAGCTTTATAAATGAGACCCCTGGGCTGTTTAGGCTGATGTCCTGCTCCTCAGTCCCAGCATTGATGCATTATTTTGATTCATAATATTTTTGAGGTCTTGTGGATCTTTTAATGGAGTCAAACAAACTTATACTAGAATACTATCATTTTCTTCTGGGATTAAAACAGTTTATTTTTATTTAATTTTCATTAGAGTTGTTGTATTTGAGGCAATCATGCCTGCTGTGTGGAGGTCTGGATGTACCTGTACAGAGTATCCACTGAAGCAGCTGTAGTACTTCTCTCTGATTCCTTTGTAGAGGTTCCACACATAGTTGAGGGTGTAGAGGAAGGAGGCCATGTACAGAATCTGAAACAGAGGTGGGAATGAGGTGAACGTTCAGCGCTTCACTGCACTTCTTCCACTTCCACCATCCGAACATGAACACGTGAGCTGAGGGTGGAAGGGGCAGCTGAGCCGGTTTCCAGCCCCTGAACAATAGATGTAGGTCAGGAATGTGTTCTGGGGTTCCTCTGCTCCCCTCTCCATACTCAGTCTGTGCTCTGTTCTGGTTCTGCTGCTCTTTGTCATCTCTTCAATCAGAAAAATTTAGTCCAATTCTGGACAGGGTCACTGGACCAAATGAACCAAGACAGCATGACAAGATGGGGTCTCCCAGAATAAATGTACCCATTCAGATTAATGTCGGTTTAATACATCCAGCTCATACAATGACTGGGAAGTTCTGGAGTCAGTAGTTAAACCAGACTTCCTACAAACAAACGAGCATGAAACAGAGGTTGTGAAACTTATGGTCAGGTTGGTTTTTGGTTGTTGGGACCCACATGTGCTTTTAAAGAGGAAGTTTATTCAGCTCTCTGCTCATTCCAGGAGGAAGCATGACCAACTTCCTGATTAGTTCGTTTTTTTTTCCAGGTGATGGAAATCCCTCAACATCCTCAAACTTCACTAAAAGATCTTAAAACTTTCCCTGAAAACCCCAAACAGTAGCAGCAGATCTCCTTTTCACCACCGTTCATTACCTGTTCTACGGTGTGCAGGTGGTAGCAGCGTTACCTGTTCTACGGTGTGCAGGTGGTAGCAGCGTTACCTGTTCTATGGTGTGCAGGTGGTAGCAGCGTTACCTGTTCTACGGTGTGCAGGTGGTAGCAGCTTTACCTGTTCTACGGTGTGCAGGTGGTAGCAGCGTTACCTGTTCTATGGTGTGCAGGTGGTAGCAGCGTTACCTGTTCTACGGTGTGCAGGTGGTAGCAGCGTTACCTGTTCTAAGGTGTGCAGGTGGTAGCGTTACCTGTTCTATGGTGTGCAGGTGGTAGCAGTGTTACCTGTTCTATGGTGTGCAGGTGGTAGCAGCTTTACCTGTTCTATGGTGTGCAGGTGGTAGCAGCGTTACCTGTTCTATGGTGTGCAGGTGGTAGCAGCGTTACCTGTTCTATGGTGTGCAGGTGGTAGCAGCGTTACCTGTTCTATGGTGTGCAGGTGGTAGCAGCTTTACCTGTTCTATGGTGTGCAGGTGGTAGCAGCGTTACCTGTTCTATGGTGTGCAGGTGGTAGCAGCTTTACCTGTTCTAAGGTGTGCAGGTGGTAGCAGCGTTACCTGTTCTATGGTGTGCAGGTGGTAGCAGCTTTACCTGTTCTATGGTGTGCAGGTGGTAGCAGCTTTACCTGTTCTATGGTGTGCAGGTGGTAGCAGCGTTACCTGTTCTACGGTGTGCAGGTGGTAGCAGCTTTACCTGTTCTATGGTGTGCAGGTGGTAGCAGCGTTACCTGTTCTATGGTGTGCAGGTGGTAGCAGCTTTACCTGTTCTATGGTGTGCGGGTGGTAGCGTTACCTGTTCTATGGTGTGCAGGTGGTAGCAGCGTTACCTGTTCTATGGTGTGCAGGTGGTAGCAGCGTTACCTGTTCTATGGTGTGCAGGTGGTAGCAGCTTTACCTGTTCTATGGTGTGCAGGTGGTAGCAGCTTTACCTGTTCTATGGTGTGCAGGTGGTAGCAGCGTTACCTGTTCTACGGTGTGCAGGTGGTAGCAGCTTTACCTGTTCTATGGTGTGCAGGTGGTAGCAGCGTTACCTGTTCTATGGTGTGCAGGTGGTAGCAGCGTTACCTGTTCTATGGTGTGCAGGTGGTAGCAGCTTTACCTGTTCTATGGTGTGCGGGTGGTAGCGTTACCTGTTCTACGGTGTGCAGGTGGTAGCAGCGTTACCTGTTCTATGGTGTGCAGGTGGTAGCAGCGTTACCTGTTCTAAGGTGTGCAGGTGGTAGCAGAGTTACCTGTTCTATGGCGTGCAGGTGGTAGCGTTACCTGTTCTATGGTGTGCAGGTGGTAGCAGCTTTACCTGTTCTAAGGTGTGCAGGTGGTAGCAGAGTTACCTGTTCTAAGGTGTGCAGGTGGTAGCGTTACCTGTTCTATGGTGTGCAGGTGGTAGCAGCGTTACCTGTTCTATGGTGTGCAGGTGGTAGCAGCGTTACCTGTTCTATGGTGTGCAGGTGGTAGCAGCGTTACCTGTTCTATGGTGTGCAGGTGGTAGCAGCGTTACCTGTTCTAAGGTGTGCAGGTGGTAGCAGCGTTACCTGTTCTAAGGTGTGCAGGTGGTAGCGTTACCTGTTCTATGATGTGCAGGTGGTAGCAGCGTTACCTGTTCTATGGTGTGCAGGTGGTAGCAGCGTTACCTGTTCTATGGTGTGCAGGTGGTAGCAGCGTTACCTGTTCTAAGGTGTGCAGGTGGTAGCGTTACCTGTTCTAAGGTGTGCAGGTGGTAGCGTTACCTGTTCTACGGTGTGCAGGTGGTAGCAGCGTTACCTGTTCTAAGGTGTGCAGGTGGTAGCAGCGTTACCTGTTCTATGGTGTGCAGGTGGTAGCAGCGTTACCTGTTCTATGGTGTGCAGGTGGTAGCAGCGTTACCTGTTCTAAGGTGTGCAGGTGGTAGCAGCGTTACCTGTTCTAAGGTGTGCAGGTGGTAGCGTTACCTGTTCTATGGTGTGCAGGTGGTAGCAGCGTTACCTGTTCTATGGTGTGCAGGTGGTAGCAGCGTTACCTGTTCTAAGGTGTGCAGGTGGTAGCGTTACCTGTTCTAAGGTGTGCAGGTGGTAGCGTTACCTGTTCTACGGTGTGCAGGTGGTAGCAGCGTTACCTGTTCTAAGGTGTGCAGGTGGTAGCAGCGTTACCTGTTCTATGGTGTGCAGGTGGTAGCAGCGTTACCTGTTCTATGGTGTGCAGGTGGTAGCAGCGTTACCTGTTCTAAGGTGTGCAGGTGGTAGCAGCGTTACCTGTTCTAAGGTGTGCAGGTGGTAGCGTTACCTGTTCTATGGTGTGCAGGTAGTAGCAGCGTTACCTGTTCTATGGTGTGCAGGTGGTAGCAGCGTTACCTGTTCTAAGGTGTGCAGGTGGTAGCAGCGTTACCTGTTCTAAGGTGTGCAGGTGGTAGCAGCGTTACCTGTTCTACGGTGTGCAGGTGGTAGCAGCGTTACCTGTTCTATGGTGTGCAGGTGGTAGCAGCGTTACCTGTTCTAAGGTGTGCAGGTGGTAGCAGCGTTACCTGTTCTATGGTGTGCAGGTGGTAGCAGCGTTACCTGTTCTATGGTGTGCAGGTGGTAGCAGCGTTACCTGTTCTAAGGTGTGCAGGTGGTAGCAGCGTTACCTGTTCTAAGGTGTGCAGGTGGTAGCAGCGTTACCTGTTCTAAGGTGTGCAGGTGGTAGCAGCGTTACCTGTTCTAAGGTGTGCAGGTGGTAGCAGCGTTACCTGTTCTATGGTGTGCAGGTGGTAGCAGCGTTACCTGTTCTATGGTGTGCAGGTGGTAGCAGCGTTACCTGTTCTAAGGTGTGCAGGTGGTAGCGTTACCTGTTCTATGGTGTGCAGGTGGTAGCAGCGTTACCTGTTCTATGGTGTGCAGGTGGTAGCAGCGTTACCTGTTCTATGGTGTGCAGGTGGTAGCAGCGTTACCTGTTCTAAGGTGTGCAGGTGGTAGCAGCGTTACCTGTTCTAAGGTGTGCAGGTGGTAGCAGCGTTACCTGTTCTAAGGTGTGCAGGTGGTAGCAGCGTTACCTGTTCTAAGGTGTGCAGGTGGTAGCAGCGTTACCTGTTCTAAGGTGTGCAGGTGGTAGCAGCGTTACCTGTTCTAAGGTGTGCAGGTGGTAGCAGTGTTACCTGTTCTATGGTGTGCAGGTGGTAGCAGCGTTACCTGTTCTATGGTGTGCAGGTGGTAGCAGTGTGTGTTGAGACTGTTGCAGCGCTGAGAGAAGAGGACGCCTCCAATCAGCCAGCAGACGGCAAGCAGCAGGTCGGCCACGCTGAGCAGGAACAGAGGCTGCAGCTGGAAACCACATAAATATAAGGACTTTAAATCCTTTAGGACTTTAAATCCGATTAACTGGGTTCTCTGAGGTTCGGCTGGAGATCTTCATACAAACCTCTGGTGTCCTGATGAGTCTCTGTAGCATCAGACAGATGATGATGGAGCCTGAACCCAAAATGCTGAAAACAAACAACAGCAAACATCAGCCTCCACAGGTAAAATCACCAGTTTCCCTCCTCTCTGGAACGACCTGTGACTTCACACCATGTTATCCTGAGTCTTTATTGTATCATAGATAGTATTTAGCCAATATTAAAAATGGATTCATGAGCTGAATTTCAAGCTGAGCAATTTTGAGCTAATAAAGAGATAAAAATATGAGTGATCTTAAAGAGGTGATGAATGAGGATTTGATTCTAAAGTAGCAGCCATAAAAACCCCCTGAGGATCTCCAGAAAACCCGTTTAAAACAAAGTTCCTCAAAGACAGGTTGAAGGATTCCCATATTCAGCTGCAGTCTCCCAGCCTGTGGGAGAGCTGCCCCCATGACCTGCCCACCCTGGTGGTCACACACCCAGAGCCTGATCCACAGGTTGTGTAGTTGGTTTATTCATGGACCTTTAACTGCACAATATTCTGCCCTTTATATAATAATAATAACAATAATAATAATAAAGGTCAGAACAAGGAGGAACTCCTCAACAGGTGGGTCTGAGTCTGTATCTAATAGCAGGGAGAGGATCTGGGTTACGAATCTCTGGAGGAGGATGGAGGATGGAGACAGAGGCCTCGAATGCCCCACACAGACAAATAAAGCTGCTTGAATGGAATATTTCTCCTCTACAGTCAGAAAATCATGAAGCCGTTCAATCAGTCTGGAGGAAGATCAGGGTCTAAAGGACCAGATGGACATGGTGACCTCTGATCCCTCAGAGACCTGCATTCAGAACCCTCATCCATCACCAGCTGATGATCATCATCTGGGATGGACCATCACAACGAGGACACCCGAAGACGTGAAGTCCTGAAACTCCTCATCGCTGGTTTCCTCCATTAGAGGTTTGGGAGAAGCAGCAGGAAGGTTACAGAGCAGGAAAAGATGTTTCAGCTCAGAGATGAAGAATTAAGATTAGTTTCATTCTGTCTCTGGCTTCTCCCTTTTCTTCCCGTCATGATTGTAAATAAATTCTATTGTGTTTCAGGATTGTTTGAGGATGATGATGATGAAGCACTGACTGACCTGAGTACAGCCATGAGCAGCTGGATCCACCGGACGACCTCGTACACCTGCAGGCAGAAACACACCAAATCCTGATTTCATGCACACTCAAACTTCACCAAGTGAAGTCTAAACCAAGCTGGAGGACTTTCAGGGACTATTTTCAGCGGTGGATTAATCTGCAGTGAGTTTCTGTCTTTAAGTTCAGTTAATCTGAGCTGCAGATGTTGGGAGTGAAAGTGTTAAAAATAGAAACCAACACAAACAGTGTGAGCCACAAAAAAAACCCAGAGGAAGTGATCTGGTCTCATTTCACTCAGAAACAACTTCAGTTTGGCCTGAAGCTGCTCATCCGGCTCGTCTGAGCGCAGAGAAAAGCCCCAAACCGTCGCCCCGCAGCAAATAGGCTGAATTACACTCAGACCACACTGTTTAAAATGTGCAAGTCATCAGATAAAAAGTGAAATTTTACAACACATTTGTATAAATTAAATATTTAAAATATATGTAAAAAATCTAAAATGTTGAATAAAAAATACTAATAATTAAAATTATGTTTTAAAATAAAACAAAGATGAAATTACAAATAAAAATTAGCAAAGAAAATAAAAGAGTAAAAAATGAATCATTTAACTAACTGGAGTGAAAAGAATAGAAATCATCAGAAACCAAAGAAGCTGAAATAATCTCTGGTTTGGACTTTAAAAATATTCATGTTGATTTTCATCATTTATTTATTAATTATCAAGGTTTTGGGCTCTCAGGTCTGAACTCAGAGTCCATGTCCTGGTTCTTCTCTGTAAATCTGACCTGATACAAATGAATAATAAATATATTGATCCACCTCCTCAGAAAGCTGATGAAGGCGTGACGGATGACGAGCAGAGAAAACCCACCTGGGTCCAGTCCTGAGCGCCGGTCGTGTTCTTCTCACTGCTGCTGATGAAGCCGGACATCGGAGAAGAAGACATGCTGACAGCAGGCAGCTGGATGAAGCTGGAGATCAGGAGCATCCAGCAGCAGCTTTTATCCTGCTGCACATGCAAGGGGCGGAGCTTAGCAAGGCTGACCCCGCCCACACAGAGTAAATCTTCGTCTCTGGTGCCACCTTCAGGACAGACTGAAGAGGACTTTTAACTACATTGTAAATGAAATTGACCCAATTTAAAGTAAAAAAAAAACCAAAAAAACAAAAAGAAAAAAAATTAAGTTAAAACTTTAAATAAAAAATGTTTTAAAGTATTTATTTCATAGTCAAATGTGTTCTGCTTGGCTCAATAATCAAAATATAATTACATACAACATAATTACACTAAACTGTCTGCAGAAAGCATGACGACGATACACATTAGTCAGCTGGTTAGCTCCTCATGTCCAGCTCATTATATAAGTAATCCTAGGAATAAGTAAAGTAGTCCTAGGAAAGAGTAAAGTAATCTTAGGAATGAGTAAAGTAATCCTAGGAATTAGTAATCATAGGAATAAGTAAAGTAGTCATGAGAATAAGTAAAGTAGTCCTAGGAACAAGTAAAGTAGTCCTAGGAATAAGTAAAGTAGTCCTAGGAATAAGAAAGTAGTCCTGACAATAAGTTAAGTAGTCCTAGGAACAAGTAAAGTAGTCCTGGGAATAAGTAAAGTAGTCCTAGGAAAGAGTAAAGTAATCCTAGGAAAAAGTAAAGTAGTCCTGGGAATGAGTAAAGTAATCCTAGGAAAGAGTAATCATAGAAACAAGTAATGTAGTCCTAGGAATAAGTAAAGTAGTCCTGGGAATGAGTAAAGTAGTCCTAGAAATAAGTAAAGTAATCCTACGAATAAGCAAAGTAGTCCTGAGTATAAGTAAAGTAGTCCTATGAATAAGTAAAGTAGTGCTAGGAATAAGTAAAGTAGTCCTGGGAATGAGTAAAGTAGTCCTGGGAATGAGTAAAGTAGTCCTGGGAATGAGTAAAGTAATCCTAGGAAAGAGTAAAGAAATCATAGGAAAGAGTAAACTAATCCTAGGAATTAGTAAAGTAGTCCTAGGAAAGAGTAAAGTAATCTTAGGAATGAGTAAAGTAGTCCTAGGAATTAGTAATCATGGGAATAAGTAAAGTAGTCCTGAGAATAAGTAAAGTAGTCCTAGGAATAAGTAAAGTAGTCCTAGGAATAAGTAAAGTAGTCCTGGGAATAAATAAAGTAGTCCTAGGAACAAGTAAAGTAGTCCTAGGAATAAGTAAAGTAGTCCTGGGAATAAGTAAAGTAGTCCTAGGAATAAGTAAAGTAGTCCTGGGAATAAGTAAAGTAGTCCTAGGAACAAGTAAAGTAGTCCTAGGAAAAAGTAAAGTAGTCCTGGGAATGAGTAAAGTAATCCTAGGAATTAGTAGTCATAGGAACAAGTAAAGTAGTCCTAGGAATTAGTAATCATGGGAATAAGTAAAGTAGTCCTGAGTATAAGTAAAGTAATCCTAGGAATAAGTAAAGTAGTCCTAGGAATAAGTAAAGTAGTCCTGGAAATAAGTAAAGTAGTCCTAGGAACAAGTAAAGTAGTCCTAGGAATAAGTAAAGTAGTCCTGAGTATAAGTAAAGTAGTCCTAGGAATAAGTAAAGTAGTCCTAGGAATAAGTAAAGTAGTCCTGAGTATAAGTAAAGTAGTCCTAGGAATAAGTAAAGTAGTCCTGGGAATGAGTAAAGTAGTCCTAGGAATGAGTAAAGTAGTCCTGGGAATAAGTAAAGTAATCCTAGGAATAAGTAAAGTAGTTCTAAGAAGGAGTAAAGTAGTCCTAGGAATAAGTAAAGTAGTCCTGGGAATGAGTAAAGTAGTCCTGGGAATAAGTAAAGTAATCCTAGGAATAAGTAAAGTAGTCCTGGGAATGAGTAAAGTAATCCTAGGAATAAGTAAAGTAGTTCTAAGGAGTAAAGTAGTCCTAGGAATAAGTAAAGTAGTCCTGGGAATGAGTAAAGTAGTCCTAGGAATAAGTAAGTAGTCCTAAGAAACAGTAAAGTAGTCCTAGGAATAAGTAAAGTAGTCCTGGGAATGGGTAAAGTAGTCCTAGGAATGAGTAAAGTAGTCCTGGGAATGAGTAAAGTAATCCTAGGAATAAGTAAAGTAGTTCTAAGAAGGAGTAAAGTAGTCCTAGGAATAAGTAAAGTAGTCCTGGGAATGAGTAAAGTAGTCCTGGGAATAAGTAAAGTAATCCTAGGAATAAGTAAAGGAGTCCTGGGAATGAGTAAAGTAATCCTAGGAATAAGTAAAGGAGTCCTGGGAATGAGTAAAGTAATCCAAGGAATAAGTAAAGTAGTTCTAAGGAGTAAAGCAGTCCTAGGAATAAGTAAAGGAGTCCTGGGAATGAGTAAAGTAATCCTAGGAATAAGTAAAGGAGTCCTGGGAATGAGTAAAGTAATCCTAGGAATAAGTAAAGTAGTTCTAAGGAGTAAAGGAGTCCTGGGAATAAGTAAAGTAATCCTAGGAATAAGTAAAGGAGTCCTGGGAATGAGTAAAGTAATCCTAGGAATAAGTAAAGTTGTTCTAAGGAGTAAAGTAGTCCTAGGAATAAGTAAAGTAGTCCTGGGAATAAGTAAAGTAGTCCTGGGAATGAGTAAAGTAGTCCTAAGAAGGAGTAAAGTAGTCCTAGGAATAAGTAAGTAGTCCTAAGAAACAGTAAAGTAGTCCTAGGAATAAGTAAAGTAGTCCTAGGAATAAGTAAAGGAGTCCTGGGAATGAGTAAAGTAATCCTAGGAATAAGTAAAGGAGTCCTGGGAATGAGTAAAGTAATCCTAGGAATAAGTAAAGTAGTTCTAAGGAGTAAAGGAGTCCTGGGAATAAGTAAAGTAATCCTAGGAATAAGTAAAGGAGTCCTGGGAATGAGTAAAGTAATCCTAGGAATAAGTAAAGTTGTTCTAAGGAGTAAAGTAGTCCTAGGAATAAGTAAAGTAGTCCTGGGAATAAGTAAAGTAGTCCTGGGAATGAGTAAAGTAGTCCTAAGAAGGAGTAAAGTAGTCCTAGGAATAAGTAAGTAGTCCTAAGAAACAGTAAAGTAGTCCTGGGAATAAGTAAAGTAATCCTAGGAATAAGTAAAGGAGTCCTGGGAATGAGTAAAGTAATCCTAGGAATAAGTAAAGTTGTTCTAAGGAGTAAAGTAGTCCTAGGAATAAGTAAAGTAGTCCTGGGAATAAGTAAAGTAGTCCTGGGAATGAGTAAAGTAGTCCTAAGAAGGAGTAAAGTAGTCCTAGGAATAAGTAAGTAGTCCTAAGAAACAGTAAAGTAGTCCTAGGAATAAGTAAAGTAGTCCTAGGAATGAGTAAAGCAGTCATAGTGCTATAGTAGAAGGTAAAAGTGAACCTGAGCAGGTTTCCAGGTGTTTAATAGAGGTTTTAACGCAGGTAAATGTCCAGGTAAAGGATCCAGGGAGAGCCCCACTTTCACCTTAGAACACCATGAGGATCCAGAAAGAAGTGAAGCCCAAGATAGTCTATGATAGGAATAGTGAATCCTTCACTATAAACCTCCTTCCTCTCCATGGAAACCAGTAGGACCTTCATGGTTCATGTCAAACAAAGGCAGAGTCATAGGAGAACACATATTTTGAGCTGGAATCGAACTTTTCACCACAAACAGCAACAGTAAGACCTGGTTTCTGGTTCTGGCTGCTAGCTCCAGAGTTTCTGTCCCACCGTGATGAGACAGACGTCTCTGGAACCAGCACAGTCTCTGCTGTCATGTCACTCCTGGTTTGTGTGGAGAAATGATCAGAAGCTCTAAAGTGGACAGAGCTGTTCTGGTTTTCTACATTCACATAGAACTGCTGGGGTCTGAACTGTGTTTGGTTTGGATGCCGATGCTTGGTGGAGTCTTTCAGCAGAGTTTCTCCCGTCACGTTGCTAAGCTACATGTTAGCATCGCTGCTTCTTACTGTCTGCTTACATCTGCTGGACTGAAGGATCTTTTTCCTCTGACATTCATCTGCAGGTTCTTCCTGAAATAAACACACTGCAATGAAAACCAGGAGTCGTTCCATTTTTTTAATCAATATTTAATGTATAAATTATATGATTGGTTTCATGATTCTTTAAAACAAAAACTTTTTATAGAGCAAACTAAAAAACTAAACTAAAAAGATGGAAATAAAAGAGCCCACGGACGACAGGAGTGTCTCATCGCTGCAGACGTCACCACCCTCACACTCCGCCAGCAAACTGACCTTCCTGTTTGTGGATTTATGATCATCAATTTCATGTTTACATCAGAAACCTGAAAAATTAGCTCACAGAAAGAAAAAGGTGATTAAATCTCAGAAACAGCAGCACGTTTGGGGAGAGATGACGTCCTGAAAGGGGACGACGACACATTTCCCAGAAAGGTGTGCTTCATCCGTCTCAGGAGGACAGGAAGCAGATCCAGCTAGAAGCAAAAGATTCCCAAAATCCAACATGGCCGACAAACAGAGGAACATCATAAAGGATTAAAGGATCCAGGACTTCTCTAAGGCACCACATGAGGAAGCATGTGAAAGGTGAAAGGGGTCCGGACCACGAAGAGACTGCCGGCGCCACTCCGGAGCCCCTAGTTCCATGTTTGGCATCGGGATGTTCAAGTTGTCTGGGAGTCGATGGAAAAACATGAAAACAGAACCCACAGAGGAGCTGTGGTGCTTCCTGGGTCCGTCTGGAACCTGGTCAGACCAGAACGGGGGACGGTGCTCCGTCTGGAAGTCAGTCGACTGATGGATCCTTCTGACCTTCAACTCCAGATGTGGTCAAATGTGCACGTTATTTCAGATTTTTCTGACGTCACAGTTTGAAAACCTGGATCCAGAGTTTCCAGACTGAACAAAGAGACCAGAAACATCGGGTCTGGGTTTTCTAGATCTGCGTTCCTGGTCTCTCATCAGATGGATCCACTGTAATCCGACCCGGAGTTCTCATGGAGTTCCACATCAGGACCAGCTCATGTTTGGAAGCGTGGATGTTGCCATGACGACGACACAAACAGGAAGCTAAAGACATTTCCGCCTCTGTGGGGGTGACGGAGGAATGTGGAACGATCCGGTACACCTCCACCTTCGTCTGCAGTGGAGGGAAACGTCTTCCTCCATGTTGGAGGTTAAAGTGAGAAGCAGGTGCAGCAGCGGTCCACACCATCAGTTAAAAACGTTAAAAACCAGAACCAGCAGAGTCCACGACAACGTGGACATGTCCAACGCCGCAGACATCTCCAAGTTTGTCTTAAAAGAGGCGCCACTTGGCGGCAGGAAGGTGCGCTCGCTCTGATGTCATTCCTCCAGAGTGGGAGGGGACAGGAACCGAGCGGCTGCTGCAGGTCCAATCAGACCCCCAGAGACCGTCCAGCAGCCACCATGTCCCCCCACTTTGATCCAGTCTGCCCCCCCCCCAAATCCAGGAGCCACCCGGAGTCTTTGCAGTGTTAATGAGTCAGTGCCATCAGGTGAGACCTTCATCCTCCTCTTCCTCATCCTCCAGACCTCAGAGGGCGAGGGAGGGGTGGCGCAGGGGAGGGCGGGGTCATACTTCGAAGAAGCGGTCAGCGGGGGGGCTCCTCTCAGCCCCCCTCCACCTCTCCACCTTCTTGATGATCTCTGACACCACACAGACTGAAGAGGTGAGGGTCACCAGGAACAGCAGGTCTGCAGGAAAAACAACAAACAAACAATGTAAACAACAACAACCAGCGGGGGGAGCGTAGCCGCACTGTAACCATGGAAACAGACGAGTTACCAAAACCATCTGCATTCAGAGTTCATGATATTTGGTAGCTAATGCTAATTAATCAGCAGTCGGTCAGTCAGCAGTTGATCAGTCAGCAGTCGGTTGGTGAGCAGTCGGTCAGTCAGCAGTCGGTCGGTGAGTGGTCGGTCGGTGAGCAGTCAGTCAGTCAGCAGTCAGTCAGCAGTCCTGGACCTCAGACTGAACCCTGATCTGTGAGCAGCTGATGGGGGGCGTGCTACCGGAGATGCTGAGGCTCTCCGTCTGGAAGATGCTCTGCAGGGGGGGGGAGTAGATGACCAGCAGCTGACCCATGATGGAGGCCAGGACGGCGTAGCAGAAGGTCCTGTTGCTGCAGAGCCCCATCTCATGGACCATACGCGTCTGAACATTAACACACAGAAAATCTCTGATGACATCCAGGAGTCGGAGGTGTAGATGTGACCTCATTTCCAGGTAAGACAGGTGTCGTTACCTGAGAACGTGAGCTGAGAGCGTTGAACATGTCGAAGAAGACGAAGCAGGTGAAGGTCATGGTTGTGTCTCGGGGAGTGATCACATTGTCCCGCAGCTGAAACCAGAAAACATGTCAATCATCTGGATGGCGCCACGTCCATCAGGAAGAAGCAACACCTGGAACAAATCAGTGCACCTCTCTCCAGAAGACGAAGAGCGTCCCGCAGACGATGATGAACGAGGACACCAGGACCTTCACGATCAGGCTGCGGGTGATGATGCTGTCCCGCACGTTACGAGGAGGTTTCCTGATCACGCCGCGGTCCACAGGCTCCACCCCCAAACTAACAAGAACAAACAGGATGTTTCCAGAGACAGATGTTTGTACGCCGGCAGCAGGTTTAACGTACGAATCAAACGAGGCCAATTTACTGGGAACCAATCAGACCCCAGTGTAGAAAATTCCATAAAACAAGCTTTAAAAAACACAGTGCAGATTTAGACTTTTTAAGACCTCTATTCACATGCAGCTGAGAACAGGTGGGTCTTTTACCCGGATTTAAATAAACCGAAACAAACCAGAACTGGACTTCCAGAGACCAGCTTTCCCCTGATGGCCTACCTCTGAGCAGGCGGCCCGTCCATGATGATGTTGATCCACAGGATCTGCATGGCATTCAGCGGGTTGGGGAAGTTCATCAGTGTTGCCAAGGAGATGAGCGTCAGCGCCGCGATGCTCCTGGCAACCAGTGGGGGGCGACAGACAGGAACAGGACATGAATCAGAGTTCAGGTTCATCTAAAATCAGCAGCTGGAGCAGGTCTGTCCGACACTCACGTGCTCAGCTGGAAGCGGACAAAGTTTTTGATGTTGTTGTAAATTCCTTTTCCCTCCTCGATGGCCGACCTGGGGGCAGAGAACAGGACGCCATGTTTATTCTCAGGCTGAGCTGCGATGATCAGCTGATCACCAACCTGCACATATTTAGAACCAGAGATCTCAGATTCACCCGTTTGAGCAAACATTCGCTTAAAAGTGGAGCAAACGAGAGAGGAGACGGGATTTTCTAATTCTTGGGCCTCACACAGGCTGTGAGGACAAGACTGTTAGAAAGTGAACGCTGCATCACATGCGACCTTTAAACTTGCGGAACCACTAAAGCACCAACCAGGAACCAAGAACCAGGAAGAAGTAACCGACCGCAGGTAACCATGAAACTTCCCAGCATGCCTCAGCTCTGTTTCTGTGCTCGTGGTTTTAACATCCGACTCACATGATGGTCTGGAAGTCGTCGTCTACCAGGATCATGTCAGCCGCCTCCTTGCAGACGTCGGTGCCCGTCTGGCCCATCGCCACACCGATGTCGGCAGCCTTCAGAGCCACGGCATCGTTCACGCCGTCACCCGTCATGGCCACCACGGCGCCGAGGTTCTGCAGGGACTGAACAGAGACACAGCTCAGATAAAAACCAGAACCATCTTCCCGTTTGTGCTTGTACAGGCGTGAAGCCGGTCGCCTTGCTCACCTTGACGATCTTCAGCTTGTGTCGAGGGCTGGCTCGGTAAAACACTGCGATCTGTGGGCAGAAGTTAGAGTGTTAATGTGAGGCGAACCCACGCCCAGATCAATGCTACAGACATGGATCGGTCCTCACTCTGGGGACAATCTGAGAGAGCTGCTGCAGGTCCAGCTGGTCCACTTCCTCCCCAGACAAACACCGACATCCTTTAGAGAACAGACCCAGACGGCTGGCTGCAGAAGACAGGAGGGGGATCAGACCTAAATCCTCCACATAAACATCAGAAACCTTTAAAAACCGAACATCTTCTGACACGAAACGTGAAGCAGGAACGTTTGAGTGGGCTCAGTTTCCAGCTGCATTCAGATGAAGCTCGTTTTTCTGACCTAAAACCTGACAGTGGATCAATGGGGCCCGGTCGTTCAAAAGATCCAGACCTGGCTCCAACAGGCTGCTGTGGAGTTTTACATTCATCTTCTCTCTACTGGACATTTTCCGTTTGTTTTGATTTACTAGTAAAAATTATAAATATATTTGTAAAAAAAAAACTTTTTTTATGGATCAGATGACTAATGGAAGATGACAAAACTCTAAATTTTAAGTGTTTGTCTTTTCTAATAAAACCTTACAGTCATCCCATAATATTCCACCTGTAATACCTAATAATTGCTATATTGTAATATTTAGCCACATTCAGAGCACTTTTTCTCCAGACTTGTTAATCCTGGAAAGTCTATCTGGATCAGTGATCCAGTCCAAAGTTGCTTGAAAAAGCAGGATAAAAGTAAGACCGATAACGTGATCCTGGACAGGAAAAATAGGATTCCCACTTCTTTTAAACAACTGGTGAGGAAATAAAAACATTCCCGCTCCATCCTCCAACCTATAGACACGGCCGTCTCCTGGGAGTCTCCGGTGATCATCTTGATGGCGACTCCGGAGCTGAGGAGCGTGCTGACGGCCTCTTTGACTCCTGACCGGGGAGGGTCGATGATGCCCACCAGACCCAGGAAGGTGAGGTTTCCCATCTGAGACCCCGACGCGAACGCCAGCACTGAGGGAAGACAAACAAACAGGCCCAGTGAGGCGTCGGCGTGCTCGTCCAGAGCAGGAAAACTGCGTCCTGAAGGGGTTTATTCTCACCTCGAAGCCCGGCGGAGCCCATGTAGCTGATCTGCTGCTGGTAGAGCTCCCTCTGCTGGTTGTTGAGGGGAAGCGCGACGCCTCTGCTGCTGTAGGAGCTGCAGAAACGAATCACCTGCTCATACGCCCCCTTCATGAAGTAAACTCCAGCCTTATCCTGGGGGAGGACAGACGTTCCTGATCATCACATAGATCCTCTGCTCGCTGCTTCCAGGTTGGTAGCAATGACTCAGTGTTTTATTCCAACACAGAGAAATATTATTCAACACAGCAGGTAAAAGGCAGGGCAGCAGAGCTGAATGTAGTCTACCCATACTACTGGACTACTAGAAGTCCATCACAGACCTTCTGTTCTTTGTTCAAATTCTTCACTTTTCACATCTGAACTAAAACATTTACCTAAAGTTAATCTTTTCCATTAATCATGTTTTCTGAGCGGTTTCCCAGATAAACATCTGCAGCCGGCAGCTGGTGACAACGATTAGCAGAGAAATGAGCAAATTCTCTGCAACCCTGGACGTTTTCTACCTTCTCGCATGTTGTTTTGTTGTTGGAATGAGAAAATCTAATAACTGTCTTCCATCCAAACTGCCTCCATAAATCTGACTCATTGGGTTTTCCAGGCGTTTTTCCAGTAACAATGTGGATCTGAAGTCAAACATCTTCCATGTGATGTGAAATTTCTACTAAACTTAGACTTCTTCTCCTGGTCCACCAGTGAGGATTTAGTACTTTGTAGAACCAAAACCAGTTAACAGGCGTTAACCCCTATTTGCCTTTTTAAATTAGATTTATTTTCATCTGTTTCATTGATCTTATTTGTTTTTATTTAGTTTATATATATGTGGAACGTCACCTCTCTGGTGGGGAAGGAGTCTGAGCTGGTACGTGAGGTTGAGCGGTTCCGGCTAGATATAGTTGGAATCACCTCGACGCATGGCTCGGGCTCTGGAACTACTGTCCTTGAGAGGGGCTGGACCCTCTTCCAGTCTGGAGTAGCTCCCGGTGAGAGGCGCTGAGCAGGTGTGGGCATGCTCATTGTCCCCCGACTTGGCGCCTGTACGTTGGGGTTTACCCCGGTGGACGAAAGGGTAGCCTCCCTCCGCCTTCGGGTGGGGGGACGGGTCCTGACTGTTGTTTGTGGTTAGCACCAAACAGCAGTTCAGAGTACCCACCCTTTTTGGAGTCCTTGGAGGGGGTGTTGGAGAGCACTCCTTCCGGGGACTCCCTCGTTCTGCTGGGGGACTTCAATGCTCACGTGGGCAATGACAGTGAGACTTGGAGGGGCGTGATTGGGAGGAACGGCCCCCCTGATCTGAATCTGAGTGGTGTTTTGTTGTTGGACTTCTGTGCTCGTCATGGACTGTCCATAAAGAACACCTTGTTCAGGTATAAGAGTGTCCACATGTGTCTGCTGGGAACGTCTGGTATAGATCATCAAGTAAAGACTCAGATATGTTGTTTTCAGCACAAGATCATCATTATGTGAATAAAATGAAGTATTTTTATATTAATGTGCTCATAAGTTCTATGAAATCTCCCAGGAGCACTGTGATCAGTCCAGGGACAGTCCACCTTCTCCAGCCTAGAAGACTATAGCAACAGGAAAAAGTGTCACTGTACACATTTAATGTCTAGTCATGACTAGTTTACCAGCTGCTGGGATGAGAATCAGCACCTCCAAGTCCAAGACCATGGTCCTCAGCCGGAAAAGGGTGGAGTGCTCTCTCCGGGTCTGCAATAGGGTCCTGCCCCAAGTGGAGGAGTTTACGTATCTCAGGGTCTTGTTCATGAGTGAGGGAAGGATGGAGGGAGATGGACAGGCGGATCGGTGCGGCGTCTGCAGTGATGTGGACTCTGCATCGGTCTGTCGTGGTGAAGAAGGAGCTGAGCCAAAAGGTAAAGCTCTCAATTTACCGGTCGATCTACGTTCCTACCCTCACCTATGGTCATGAGCTGTGGCCGGGCTCTCCCTTAGAGATAGGGTGAGAAGCTCGGTGATCCGGGAGGGGCTCAGAGTAGAGTCGCTGCTCCTCCACATCAAGAGGAACCAGATGAGGTGGCTCGGGCATCTGGTTAGGATGCCTCCTGGACGCCTCCCTGGTGAGGTGTTCCGGCACGTCCCACCGGAAAGAGGCCCCGGGGAAGAACCAGGATAAGCTGGAATCTCTCGGCTGGCCTGGGAACGCCTCAGGATCCCTCCGGATGAGCTGGTGAATGTGGCCGGGGAGAGGGAAGTCTGGGTTTCCCTGCTTAGACAGCTGCCCCTGCGACCCGACTCCGGATAAACGGCAGAAAATGGATATTTTTAAATTAATTGTTTTCAATTTATTTAACATTAAATTGTATTTGATTTTTTCCAGTCTTTTCATTATTTATTCCTGATTTTATTTCTTGTATTTACTTTGTTTTTATTTAACTGTAAATAAATGCTCTTTTTATCTAATTAGAAAATAAATTGGGCCAGTAAGGGGTCAGTGAAAGACCAGAGAAACTGGTTCAGTTTCCAGCCTGAAGTTAGTTAGTGACTTAGTTATTAGTTAGTTTGTTCCCACTGTGGACTCATCTGGAGAACAAAATCCTTCCACAAGCAGAAAACCGTTTGTTGTGGGAGCTTCAGGAGGTGGAAAGCAGGAAGCAGGAAGTGGAAAGCAGGAAGAGGGAAGCAGGAAGTGGAAAGCAGGAAGTGGAAAGCAGGAAGCGGATGGTTCAGGTGTAAACAGCTGCTAACGAACCTGCTGCGTGCGGTGAACACAGCGAACAGCCATCCACTTCTGCTCCGAGGTGAACGGATGCTCCTCCAGACGGACATACTCCTGCTGCAGGCTCTCCAGGCCCATCTGGAGACACAGACACACAAGCTGCATCAACAGAAAGAATAACAACATTTCACGGGATCAGAGGAGGAAGACGGATCAATCACAGCTTATCTATGTGGACACAGTGATGGAGCAGGACCCTCCACCCTCCTTTCCTCCCGTGTTGCTTGTGTATGAATGTTGGGTGGTGGTCGGAGAGGCCGTTGGTGCTGATTGGCTGCCATGTTCCCCTCAGTCCGCCCCAGACTGCCACATGTATGTTACCACCACCGGCTACGAACACGGAAAAATCTAATAAACTATTATTAAAAATTCACAGAAAAAAAATGGTATCAGCTGAAAGGACAAATTTTTCCTGTAACAACATGATGGGAAATGGCGAAATGACGACGATACTGAGAGAAACGTTGACGCCTGGCCCATCCACATACAGATGTTTTTAGGATCACGTCTGTGGTTCTACACGATCCATCCGTGTCAAACAAGAAGCTTTCGGGCTCAGGATAAAAGTTTCAGGAGACATATTCCTCACATTTTTACTCGTCAGCAGATTGCCGCGCTTCTTCTGGCTGGAGCTCACATTCGTATTAAAGTGTACGTGAAATGTTCCGACTCAGAGGAGGAAACGCTGAGTCATGGTGAGTCTTACCTTCATGGCGAGGGCGATGAGCGCTCCCTCCGTGGGCCGTCCCAGCAGGTTGTGGTTCCTGATGACAGAGTCATTGCACACGCAGCCCACCTACAACACAACACACACCTTACACACCAACTGGAACACAAACAGGATGTTCTGCTGTCCTGGGAAGCCTGAATGTGGACCAGACCAGGCTCAAGAACATCTCCACCTCATGGTCACCATTGTGGGGTGGAACCAGTGGTGTCGGCCATCTTTATGCCAGCAGTCTGAGTGTCTATCATCTCCCCTGAGGACTTTCTATAGCTGAGGACGTGTATTCTAGGCTCAGTTTCAAGATGAGTTTTTACTTCCTGTCGACTCACCTCCACAATTTTGCTGACTGAGGGGCAGGAGAAGCCGTGGATGATCTCGCCGCTCAGTAAAACCTCGCCGGCTCCGTTGTACCCGACGCCCGTCACCTGCAAGACAACACCGTGGGTAAACAATAACACCGGGTTAATGCAAGTAAACACAGAAAGAACTTTCCTGTTCTTCTGATTTATCGTTTACTTCTTTTCAGGGTAAAACCAGGTCAGGGTTTCTGCTGCTTTAGTGACGAATCAACACGTATCCTTCCTTGTATCCAGTTTAAATGTAAATAAAACTGTCAGAAAAGTCTAAAAGTGGAGGTGGGATAGACCTCGGCATGGAGTCCGTCTGACGTGAACAGCTGCGTGACCGTCATCTCGTTCTTGGTCAGAGTTCCCGTCTTGTCTGAACAGATCACGTTGCAGCAGCCTGTCAGAAGAAACAAGACAGAAACAGTCAGACACATCCAGGACCATCAGAAAACATGCCCCAGACCACCTCCGTGCAGAGCTGGAAAATATCCAACATTTTTTACTTCAAGTTTGGTATAAAGTCAATTAAACTTCTGGGATTACTGATCTGATTGATCTGAGACCTGAACCAGGAAGCTGGATTTTCTCTCATGGAGGAAACTTCAGGGGTTTCTGTCCTACGAAGCTGGTTCACTTCTTACCAGGTAAATCACCATGGTAACTTAGCTGAACGGCTAGCCTGCTCTGGAGCAGGTTCTGTTCTGGATCAAAGATCAACGAGTATAAAAGCTCCACCTCCTGACCAATCAGATCTACTGGACAAGCCCCACCCACTCTTAGAAGATCCCGTCCACGTTGGTGGTGGATGGAAAGAGGAGGCTCGGAGAGGAAGAGTTTTTAGGGACAGATGAAGAAATGAAGCCTGGTCTCTGAGCTTTGAAGGATGTTTCTGTCCTCGTTCTTGTTCCCGTTTAGCTCCACCAGGGTTGACCTCAGAGCTTAATGAGCTGAATGCCCACACAGGGCAGAACTGCAGAACCAGGAATTCATGGAACCACAACTACTCATGTCGTTACGGTGAGGAATTAATGTTCCAACACAAACGCTCACATGAGGGCGGAGCCTCTAAAGAACTGGATGGAAAAGGAGGAAGGGAAGGAACTGAGGAAGCTCCTCCTCAAACGTCTGGGCTGTAGAGACTTCCGGCAAGATGGCGTCGTGAGTGGTCCGCGAGTCCTTCGCTCCGTGATTGTTTTACACGTTTCATCCGTACTGCTTCTTTTTCACTAATAAGCCCATCACTACAGTAAACCTTTCGCTTTGTGCCAAAATACGGACAGGGATTCTCAGACAAACATCGACCATGACGAAGCACAAACTCCGTAAAACCGAGCCAGACCTGTGCCCGGAGGCTACTGCTAGCACTACTAGCATAGATGGCCACGGTGGCATGGAAGACGGCGCGAGTGGCGTGAGCAATGAAGCTACATCACAACCTTCCGATATCGCAAAGCTACTGAATGAGATCCGCTCCGAAGTTTGTACATCGCGGGCCGAGATATTATCTGAGCTTAAAACACTCAAGTCAACATTACATGCACATGAGGTAAAGCTACAAGAAGTCAGCGGCTCACTTACTGACGTGGACTCCAGAGTGGCTACTCTGGAGAAGCTATGCTCCGAGCTGGCGCAGGACAACATAAAGCTGAAATCGAAGGTGGAAGACCTTGAGAACCGCTCCAGACGGAATAACATCAGAGTTATTGGAATCCCCGAGCGTGCGGAGGGGCCTCGGCCTACTACGTTTCTGGAATCCTTTTTGCTTGAGGTTTTCGGGGATGGAAGCTTCGCCAAAGCCCCCGTCGTGGACAGGGCTCATCGCTCACTAGCTCCGCCACCGAAGCAGAATCAACCACCGCGTCCGATGATTGTATGGCTGCATCACTTCCAGACGAAGGAGCTTATTCTGCGTCTATCCACTTTTGTCCACTTTTACCCGGACTTCAGTGCGGAGTTGGCCAAAAGGAGGGCTGCATTCATTCCAGTTAAAAGTAAGCTGCGAGAGGCTGGTATAGAGTTTGCTCTGCTACATCCTGCCCGCCTGCGAGTCGTTCACAACGGAACAAGATACATTTTCGATTCGCCCCAGGAAGTCACCACTTTCCTTCAGCAGAAGATACCGCATCATGTGGGCGACTGAGGATGCTTCACCGGAGCTGCGTCATCGCTTTCACATTCTGGTACGGTGAATCCCCTGGTTACTAAGTTGTGGGTAGCACTAACAGGTTAATGCGTTCGAGCTAATGAGACTATTGTTTGCTTTCGGCTCGGGGCGGCCACTCCGTGGTTTTCCCTCGCTCGCCTCTACCATTTGAATTTTTTCTGTTGGACTATAATTTTTTTTTTTTTTTTTTACAGTAGGATATAGAGGTCGTTGTTGTTTACACCGAATCTGGTGATATTTTCAATATCAGGCTTGCCCTGATGGGTATGGCGACGCGGACTGGGACAATTTCAGCAGGGCTATCTGTTCAGTGCCACGATTACGATTGTTAATATTGATACCTTTACCAGTATAATTATTGCTATCATTGTTATTATCACATGCACTGTCACGGTTCACTATTATCACCATTACTTAGTTTGTGATTATTATTATTATTATCCTATTTATTTATCCTTTTTTGTATGCATGTATGTGTATATGCCCTTATTGGTGAATATGTATATATATTTTAATTAGTTAATTGACTAAGTTTTGTTTATTTAATCATTTATTTATTTATTTATTTTATTTTTTTTTTGTATGCATGTATGTGTATATGCCCTTGTTGGTGAATATGTATATATATTTTAATTAGTTAATTGACTAAGTTTTGTTTATTTAATCATTTATTTATTTATTTATTTTTTTTCTTCACTCTTATTTACTTATCTATGTATCTATTTCACCTCACATCAGTTTACCTACTCAAGTCATCTGAATTAATTTCTGTTCTTGTTTTACCCTGTGATTTTTGTAGCACCGGATTTAGCAGATATGACTCATCCTCGCTTTAGTCTCTGCACCGTTCATTCCGTGCTCGGCTTTCTTTCTTGTTCTGGCTTTTTCTTTGTTTTTTCGCTCTATGATTAATGTAACTGGAGCCGAAGTTAGGTCACGTTTTACTGTGACAGTATAGTTATAGGTAGACCAAGTGACGAAGGTTCTAGGGTAAGGTTAGACGTCTCAATGGGGAGATGTTGTGGGTGGGCTTGGGCGGGGGTAAGTTCACGACGTACTGTGTACTTTAACTTATTTAACTCATTTCTATTACTCTTTAATGTGTTTGAGTTATTTCCCTTCTATCTTTATTCCTTCTTTGCCCCCCCCCCCCTTTTTTTTTTTTTTTTTACCCCCCCCACCACCACTTTATCTCTTTTGTCAATTTCTCAGTCCTGTGTCCAGATTTGCCTCCCAAACCCAATCTTACTATGCTCTGCTTTTATCATCCTTGTCTAAATGAGTGACACATCCACCGGAAGAACAGTCAAAGTCGTCTCTTGGAACGTCAGGGGGTTAAATCGCCCGGTCAAGCTGAACAAAGTCCTATCACATCTCTCTCTCCTGAACACCGGGATCGCCTTCCTTCAGGAGACCCACCTTTGCAACTCCGATGTCCCCAAGGTTCGGCGCAGCTGGGTTGGTCAGACATTCCATTCACAATTTAACACCAAAAGTCGAGGTTGTGCCATTCTGATACACAAAAATATCCCGTTTGTTGTCAAGAAGGTTGATTCAGATAGCAGAGGCCGCTTTGTCATTGTGTCAGGTGATCTTTACACCAAACCGACAACCTTGGTAAACCTCTACGCACCTAACTGGGACGACAACCGGTTTTTCATGAATCTGTTTTCTACCATCCCAAACATAGATAACCATGCATTAATAATAAGCGGAGACTTCAATTGCATTTTTGATCAGGTCTTGGACAGGTCATCGTCTAAAACAATACCCTTATCCAAGTCAGTAGCGACTATTCGCTCACTATGTAACCAATATGGCCTCTCTGACCCCTGGAGATTTTTATTCCCCTCTGCCAAAGCATTTTCCTTTTTCTCCCCGGTGCACCATTCTTTTAGCCGCATTGACTATTTTTTACTAGATAACCATCTCCTATCCTTAGTTAAAGCCTGCTCCTACGAGAGCATTGTCATATCAGATCGTGCTCCAGTTTCACTAGAATTGCTTATCCCTCACCAACCCCCTTCATTTTCTCCCTGGAGACTTAACCCGCTCTCACTTGCAGACGATGATTTCTGCAAATTTCTGTCCTCTGAGATTAAGACTTTCTTGGAGTTTAATGATTCCCCCGAAATCTCTAGATCGACTTTATGGGAGACCCTCAAAGCATATATTAGAGGCCAGATTATTTCTTATTTATCCAATAACAGAAAACGGGAGGCAAGTAAGCTTAATAAGTTAACGCAAGCTATTCTTAATCTTGACAAACAGTATTCCCAGTCCCCCGACCCAGATTTGTATAAGGAAAGGTTGCGACTTCAGGCAGAATTTGACCTGATCTCCTCCTCAAAGGAGGAACGGTTACTATTGAAAGACCGCCACAAATTCTATGAACATGGTGAGAAGGCCGGCAGGCTCCTGGCCTCGCAAGCTCGTCAATTCGTAGCTTCCAGATTGATACCCCAAATTAAATCTCCTTCCGGTGCCACCCTGACGAACCCTATAGATATCAACAATTGCTTCTCAACTTTTTATAAAGCCCTGTATTCGTCGGACTGTCCTAACAGTACAACTTTACTTGATTCTTTTTTTGACGGTTTGAACCTGTCTACTGTCGATCAACAAGCTAACTCCAAGCTCAGTAACCTCATAACTTTGTCTGAAATTACCGGGGCTATTGCGGCCATACAAAGCGGGAAATCCCCCGGCCCAGATGGATTCTGTATCGAATTTTATAAAAAGTTCTCAGCATTATTATCCCCATTACTTCTTGCCATGTTCACGGAATCTTTTAACCAGGGCCTTCTCCCAACGTCATTAACTCAAGCCTCGATCTCTCTACTTGCCAAAAAAGATAAAGACCCAACTCTTTGCGAGTCCTACAGGCCTATCTCTCTCCTTAACGTAGACTTCAAGATTCTTGCCAAAGCTCTTGCCCATCGATTAGAAACTGTGCTTCCATCTATAATCTCACCCGACCAATCCGGCTTTATCCAGAAACGTAACTCCTATCATAATATACGACGCCTATTAGATGTTATGTACACATCGCCCCGGTCGGATGCTCAGGAGGCGATAGTTTCCCTGGACGCTGAGAAGGCGTTCGATCGGGTCGAATGGCCCTATCTTTTCGCAACAATGCAGCGATTCGGTTTTTCCCCTAGCTTTCTGTCCTGGGTGAGATTGCTCTACTCCTCTCCTACGGCCTCCATTTCCACCAACAACGTTCACTCTCCTTACTTTCAGTTGCATAGGGGCACGCGACAGGGCTGCCCGCTCTCACCCCTTCTATTTGTGATCGCTATAGAGCCACTGGCCATGGCTCTACGTCAATCTCCACAATTCACCGGCATTTCCCGTAATAACATCGAACATAAAGTCTCTTTGTATGCCGATGATTTGCTTCTCTATATCTCCAACCCTTCGGCATCCGTTCCGCCTATCCTGTCTATTTTAAAGGCCTTTGGTGAAATCTCCGGATACAAACTCAACTTCTCTAAGAGTGAATATTTTACTATAGGGTCACATGCTAATCCCCCAACTCCTGCAATTCCATTTAAAGAAGCACAAACTGAGTTTAGATATTTAGGCATAACGGTCACACGTTCCTTTAATGCGCTCTTCAAGCACAATTTTGGCCGCCTGATGGAGCGCTGTAGGGAGGAGCTGACTAAGTGGTCAGCCTTGCCCCTGTCTTTGGCGGGCAGGATTAACCTGGTTAAAATGAGCATCTTACCCCGTTTTCTCTATCTATTTCTTAATATTCCCATCTTTATCAAGAAATCCTTTTTCAATAACCTGGACAAGATAATCCTTTCTTTTATTTGGGGCAACAAGACCCATCGGATTAGGAAGGCCTTTCTACAAAGGCCGAAAAAATTAGGAGGAATGGCCCTTCCAAACTTCCTTTTTTATTACTGGGCGAGTAATATCCAGAAACTACTTTTCTGGACTGGCCTCCCCGCAGAGGCCAGTTCCCCAGTCTGGGTGCAGGATGAGGAATCCTGCAGCCCATACTCCCTCATCTCTATCGCCTCCTCATCCCTTCCGCTGCCTGCTAAGGCAGTCGGCTCCAACCCTGTCGTCTTTCATTCAATAAAAATTTGGTCTCAGTTTAGGAAGCACTTCGGTCTGCAGGAGGCATCACTCGTAGCCCCCGTCGTGTCTAACGTATCCTTCCTTCCCTCTAATACTGATGCAGCTTTTCGGTTGTGGCATAGGAATGGAATACGACGTCTGAGAGATTTATTCTCTAATAATACTTTCCTCTCTTTTGAACAACTCAGCCAAAGGTTTAATCTCCCTAAAACCCACTTCTTCCGATACCTACAAGTTCGACATTTTATACAGAATAAGATCTGTTCATTCCCAAATCCGCCCCCATTATCACCAGTCGACAGGCTTCTCGATTTGGACCCCACTGCTAAAGGCCTGATATCTGTTATTTATTCGATGATTAGTTCTATAAATCCCCAGATGCTGGACCACCTGAGAAGAGCTTGGGAGCAGGATCTAAACTTATGCATCTCAGAGACTGAATGGACTAAGATGATTGATCGGATTCACTCCTCGTCGCCTTGCGCTAGACACGGGCTGATTCAGTTTAAAGCCCTACACCGGCTTCATATTACGAATTCTAGTCTGGCCAGGATATTTCCAAATCTAGACCCGGCCTGTAATAGATGTAGCCTCTCCCCATGCACTCTTGCTCACATGTTCTGGACTTGCCCAGCTTTAGAAACATTTTGGAAAGAAATTTTTAAGTCATTTAGCGAGATTTTCGATTTCTCCATAGACCCAAACCCACTCACTGCCATATTCGGGGTTCAACCAGACGGTTCCACCTTTAACCACAGCATGCAGGATTTTATGGCATTCACGACTCTGCTTGCGAGAAGATTGATTCTTCTCAAGTGGAAACAATCATCCCCACCCTCACATAACAGATGGATTAAGGACATATTATTGTATATCAAATTGGAGAAGATTAGGTTTACACTGGCGGGCTCCCTGAGGAAGTTTCACAGAATATGGACCCCCTTCCTGGCGTACTATGACAGATTAAGGATATTGAATTGCGATGAGAACTAATTTGGATCTGACTTAGCAGTTACTCACACAGGACTGAGTGCACAAATATTAAACCCCCCCCCCCTTTTTTTTTTTTTTTTTTTTTTTTTGTTGTTGCTGTACATTTGTACGAGGGTGGGTGGGTGTTGTTGTTGGGTTTCATAATGATCTTCAATTTCTGTTTTACGTGCATAAATCTGTAAGTCTGTATATATTTGTTTATCCAGTTACTTATCCCGTCTTCTCTCTCTACTTGTCTAATGGGGCTGACACAAGTACTCCTCCTGTATTATGTCAGATTTATGCCCTATCCTGTATACCCCAAAATGTTAATAAAAAGATTTATAAAAAAAAAAAAAAAACAAAAAAAACGTCTGGGCTGTAACAATCAGTCGTGTCCGTTTATATTGTCCCACCAATTAAATCCCAGAATCTCCCCAATTTACACATTAACAGAGCCAGCATCCCTTCCTGGCTGTTGCTACGGCAACAGTGCTGCTTCTGACCTGGATGATGTGTTTAATTCTTCACATTAGTGAAGAATAACGGTCTGCTCCTCCACGATGAAGGGTCTGCAGGGTTTCTCCATGTCTGTGATTGGCCAGATGCTGCAAACTCCGCCCCTTTTATGTGAGCGTGCTCTGATCCAGATGGAAAACTCTGGGTTGAGTTACCGAGATGATCACCAGCTTCGTGGAACCGCTGATCAGGATCATGAATGTCTGGCTAACCCAGGTAACAGAGAGATACCCGGGTATGTTAGACCTGCTTCCTGGTTCGGGACTCTGGCCCAGATCTGGGAGGAGACCCCAGGACCCCGTCCACGGTCTCATCCAGGAGCATGTGTCGACATCGTCGTACAAGCGGGTGGAAGCCATACAAACTACTGACAACCATTCAGTGCAGTGAAGCCAAAGAAAAATGGATTGTGGTATGCTTTGAGTCCAGCCCTCTGCAGGGTAAAATTCTCCTATGAAAGACTGGTTCATTCCTAAAGTCACTCAGTCCTGGATTAGCTGGTAAAGAGACGATCTGAAATCAGCAGCTACTTTACAGAAACACTCAGCCTGCCGTCATCAGGACTCACCCAGAGTCTCTACAATGGGAAGCTTCTTGACAATGGCTCTCTTCTTCACCATGCGCATCACACCGAGCGCCAGCGTCACCGTCACCACGATGGGTAGACCCTCTGGGATGGCCGCCACCGCCAGGCTGAAGGAGATCAGACGGAGTCAACAGCCGTCACACTTTATCCCTGGTGGAGACGGGTCAGACTGACATACCTGACGCCGATAGTGAACATGTCCAGGATTCTCTTCCCCTGCAGCCAGCCCACCAGCATGATGACCCCTGAAACACAGCACACACACATTCAGCGCAGCGTGGACGCAGCAATGACGAAGTCTGCAGAGGCGATGAGCTCACCGATGATGCCGAAGGAATACAGCGACAGCTGCTTCCCCAGCAGGTCCATGCTCTTCTGGAGAGGAGTTTTAGGAGCCTGGCCACACAAACAGAAAACAAAGAGAGTTGGTTACCATGACAATCCTGTTACAGAGCTGCTGGGATGGATGAAGAGTCCTGTTTTCTTTCAACACCTCAGCCATCACCAGCAGCAGGGTGGGAAACATGGCTAAGGTTTACATGAATTCAACCATCCACCGGACCAGGTTACATGCAACATCCACCCACTTTACCAAGCTCCACTTCCTGCTACATGCAACATCCACCCACTTTACCAGGCTCAACTTCCTGCTACATGCAACATCCACCCACTTTACCCTGCTCAACTTCCTGCTACATGCAACATCCACCCACTTTACCAGGCTCAACTTCCTGTTACATGCAACATCCACCCACTTTGCCCTGCTCAACTTCCTGCTACATGCAACATCCACTCAATTTACCCTGCTCAACTTCCTGCTACATGCAACATCCACCCACTTTACCCTGCTCAACTTCCTGTTACATGCAACATCCACCCACTTTGCCCTGCTCAACTTCCTGCTACATGCAACATCCACCCACTTTACCCTGCTCAACTTCCTGTTACATGCAACATCCACCCACTTTGCCCTGCTCAACGTCCTGCTACATGCAACATCCACTCAATTTACCCTGCTCAACTTCCTGCTACATGCAACATCCATCCACTTTACCAGGTTTAACTTCCTGCTACATGCAACATCCATCCACTTTACCAGGCTCAACTTCCTGCTACATGCAACATCCACCCACATTACCTGGCTCAACTTCATGTTACAGGAAACATCCATCCACTTCACCAGGCTCAACTTCCTGCTACATGCAACATCCACCCATATTACCCGGCTCAACTTCATGTTACAGGAAACATCCACCCACTTTACCCTGCTCAACTTCATGTTAAAGGAAACATCCATCCACTTTACCAGGCTCAACTTCCTGCTACATGCAACATCCACCCATATTACCCGGCTCAACTTCATGTTACAGGAAACATCCACCCACTTTACCAGGCTCAACTTCCTGCTACATGCAACATCCACCCATATTACCCGGCTCAACTTCATGTTACAGGAAACATCCACCCACTTTACCAGGCTCAACTTCCTGCTACATGCAACATCCACCCATATTACCCGGCTCAACTTCATGTTACAGGAAACATCCATCCACTTTACCAGGTTTAACTTCATGTTACAGGAAACATCCATCCACTTTACCAGGCTCAATTTCCTTTTACATGTAACATCCACCCATTTTTTTAATGTCTTATTTTTCACTTAACTGTGATTTTATGATATTTTTGTCTAGTTTGCTAATACTGACATAAACCAGTGTTTCCAACCAAAGTATGTAGATTAGCATCTCTGAACACAAAACAGAAGATGGAGAAACGTTGCTGGTCTGATGAATCTCCATTTCAGCTCCACATCCAGATGCTCGGCTCAGAATCTGCTGGAAACATCATGAAAACATGGATCCATTCTGCCTTGGATCAACGCTTCAGGCTGCTGCTGGTGTAATGGTGGGGGGAGATTCTCTTGGCCCACTTTGGGCCCCTTAGTAACAATGTGGCCTGGTTTACCCCTTGCAAGTCATTACGGGCTTGTCTTTTCCTTTTGCCTAATTTTCCCTCAGTTTCTAGCCTCCAGTCTGGAAGTACTTTCCCTTATATGATGCTTAAGTTTTTGTCTTAAAGAATTTTAAAATCCCAGTTTTCACTTTTTTAAACTTCAAGAATTAAAAAGGGGTTTAACCTGGCACTAGAAGCTGGACCTGGTGAAGTGGATGGTGATCCAGAACAGTGAAGTGTTTCAGGCTGAACCTGGATTCTGTAAATGAAGATGTGAGCACCAACACGAATGTTTAAACTGCTGCTCAGACATCTCAGCAGCAAACAGAAGTTCAGCATGAACAATTATTAAAACTTCCGAGGATCCTCCGTCTCTGTAGCGATCAGCTGCTTGAGGTTCAGGATGACCTACCTCCTCAGCTTGCATCATCTTGAAAATCTCCCCAAACTCAGAGTTCTCCCCGGTTCCAATGACGATGCCCTGAGAAACAAAGAGGGGAAGATATGTCACATCCTGGATGTTTCTGCACCTCCTGACCTCACGTTGGACTTCCAGAAGTTACACAAACGCCCACTGGGAGTACTTCATAAAGGCGTTTTACCATCATTAATCCAGATCATAGTTTAAATCAGAGCATCCTTCCTCCCTTTCTCGCTCTGAACTCAGCTCTCAGAAGATCTCTGATTTTGAGTAAAAATGTTCTGTCCACCTCCACAATGTTTTAGTCTCAGATCTAACTCTCCTCTAGGATGAATAATCCTTCTGTACCAGAATGGATGAGAAGAGATTATTAATCTAACCCTGTAAGCTGGTTTTAAAGTGCAGAAATATTTCAGTCTTCTTCATGACGGATTCAAGGATTTTTCACTGGAGCTAAATTTGAACAACCGTGTGATTTAGTGATGTTCAACACTCAGTGGTCTCGGTTCTTCATTCCCAGACAAATGAGTGAGAGATGGACTGAGACATCAGCTGTTTCCTGACCAAACAGACCAGACTGTGGATCAAAGATGGCCGACGTGTCTCTCTCTGCTACCTTGGCTTTGCCGTAGCGCACCAGTGTCCCCATGAAGGCGATGTTGCTGCGGGAGGCGATGTCTGTGTTGGTGGCTGCCGACTGGTGGGAGGTGGATTTGGAGCAGGGGGTGGTCTCTCCGGTCAGGCTGGACTCATCCACGGACAGTTCGGATGCCTGGGGGGTGACACACAGAGGCTGAGTCTTTAACTGAACCTACAGGTGAGAGGAAACTTTCATTTCTCCAGAAGTGTTTGAACAACCATGAAAAGAAGGTGCATCTCAGTCAGTGGTGTGAAGGTTTGGAATAAACTCAGCCAAGTCTCAGACTGATGATTAGCAACAAGTACGGGGATGAAATCCTGAGGTGAGTTCGAATGGGAGGCTCTAACGCTGTAAATAGGATTGTAAATGTGAGCATGACTGTATAATCTTGTGTAAGTAAAATGGTAAAATGGTCTGTACTCATATAGCGCTTTTATCCAAAGCGCTTTACATGTACGTCTCATTCACACACACATTCACACACTGATGGTGGAAGCTGCCATGCAAGGCGCTGACCACCACCCATCAGGAGCAAAATGGGGTTTGGTGTCTTGCTCAGGGACACCTCGACATGAGCTCGAACCGGGATCGAACCGACAACCCTTGGGCTACAGGATGACTGCTCTACCCACTGAGCCACGCCGCCCCTAAGTGTGATTAAAGTCACACTTAGGGGTTAGCCGCCTCATCTTTTCTATCTGGCCTCTAGACGCCTCCACGTCCCACCGTCGTGATGGAAGTGTGGGGCTTGTTATGCCACACATGCGTTAACAGCGTTAAAAACGTGAATGCAATTACCTACATAAATTAGTCATCACCGTTAACACGGTTATTCTGACAGCCCTAATTCATTTATTTATATATAAGGGCTTCTATATGTACATGTTTGTATATGTACATGTGGATATGTATGTGTGTATGTATGTACAGTTTACACAGTTTCATGTTAGTGATTAAGATAGTTCATAGATATATGCAACCATCTCCTGATCTGCTTCCTGTCTCCTTCCAGCTGAGCCGGAGCGTTAAGCTCCTCTAACGTCCTGACATAAGCAGGCGAGTCGGTGTTAAAGCCCAGCACCCTGCAGAGGCTTCGGGTTTGTACCTCGAAGAGGCGGAGGTCTGCTGGGACCCTCTCCCCCACCGACAGGCAGACGGTGTCTCCAGGAACCAGCTCTCGGGCCAGCAGGTGCTCCAGGTTCCCATCCCTGATGCTGAGGAGGAAGAGGAGGAAGAGGAAGAGTTTGAGTCATACCAGAGAAGAGAGGCACACCCTTCTGTGTGTGTTTTCTGGATACGACGATGGCTTCAGAGTCCTGTTTCATTCGTTCTGTAGATGAAGACAGTGATGAAGATGTGTGCACGCTGATGTGTATGTTCTGATTTTCGTGTATCACGTGAGGACTAACAAACTAAAAATCTGTCTCACTTCACATGCTGGCGAGGAAACCGGCCTGTTCAGAAACCTGCAGTGTTTCTTCTTCAGTCCTACTTCAGCAGCTTTTAAACAGAACATTTCCTCATTCAGAAGTTCTCAGTGTTTTCGCTACCTTTACATGAGAGGGACTCGTGGAGGATTTGTCCTGACATCATGACCTTTTTGATGCCGTTTGCTGGTTCTCTGACATTTTTCTCTGCAGGTTGCAGGAAAGTCCGTTTCAGCCATAGTATGCCATCAAATCCAAGTGATTACGGTACTTTTTAAAAATGATTTTGTGGGAATAGGGGCCATCATTGAGCTACGGGGGCTAATGCAGCTTGAAGCCGGGATTTGAACCAGCGCCTACTCTATCAGCTGAGCTACAGCCTCATAATAGCAGTACCCGGATTTCAAGATGTGACTGAATTCTGATGCGTCCAGTACAGACAATCTATGTGCATGCTAAGAAGCACCGACCTGAACATGTAGCACACAACAATGAAACTCAGCTACAAGCCTCCACTGAGCATTATCACCCAAACCAAGCACAATAAAAACCACAAAACCTTTAGAACAATCAGAAAGTCGGTCTTATATTTGCTGTTTTTTGGTTAAAAAGCTGCTAAAGTCCACTCCTTAGACTATTTGTTGGACACAACTCATGAAGGTACATTTATTTACATTTAGAAGGAAAGTTTTTTGGCTGGAGTGAGACATCAATGATGTGGGAGTTCCAACGCCACCCAGGAACAACTCAACACCCCTTTTATAAATGCTGCCCCTCCCCCATACACTCCCAGTAACACATGCAAGGATGATGATGAGGAGGAGGAGGAGGAGTTCAACTCACCAGTTACACTCTGGAGGAACCAGCTTCCCGAGCTCCTCTAGAGACTTCTCTGAGCGGTATTCCTGCAGAAGAAACACAAAAAGTCACAACAACGTGGAGCTGTAGGACCAGAGGACCCAGCTGCACCTGTTCCAAGTAACACACCTGGAATTCCAGGTAACTGACACCTGAAACGTTTCCACTCAGCTGGAATTCCAGGTAACCGACACCTGAAACGTTTCCACTCAGCTGGAATTCCAGGTAACCGACACCTGAAACGTTTCCACTCAGCTGGAATTCCAGGTAACCGACACCTGAGACGTTTCCACTCAGCTGGAATTCCAGGTAACCGACACCTGAGACGTTTCCACTCAGCTGGAATTCCAGGTAACCGACACCTGAGACGTTTCCACTCAGCTGGAATTCCAGGTAACCGACACCTGAGACGTTTCCACTCAGCTGGAATTCCAGGTAACCGACACCTGAAACGTTTCCACTCAGCTGGAATTCCAGGTAACCGACACCTGAAACGTTTCCACTCAGCTGGAATTCCAGGTAACCGACACCTGAAACGTTTCCACTCAGCTGGAATTCCAGGTAACCGACACCTGAGACGTTTCCACTCAGCTGGAATTCCAGGTAACCGACACCTGAAACGTTTCCACTCAGCTGGAATTCCAGGTAACCGACACCTGAGACGTTTCCACTCAGCTGGAATTCCAGGTAACTGACACCTGAAACTTTCCTCTCAGCTGGAATTCCAGGTAACTGACATCTGAAACGTTTCCTCTCAGCTGGAATTCCAGGTAACTGACACCTGAGACATTTCCACTCAGCTGGAATTCCAGGTAACTGACACCTGAAACGTTTCCTCTCAGCTGGAATTCCAGGTAACCGACACCTGAGACGTTTCCACTCAGCTGGAATTCCAGGTAAGTGACACCTGAAACGTTTCCACTCAGCTGGAATTCCAGGTAACCGACACCTGAGACGTTTCCACTCAGCTGGAATTCCAGGTAACCGACACCTGAAACGTTTCCTCTCAGCTGGAATTCCAGGTAACCGACACCTGAAACGTTTCCACTCAGCTGGAATTCCAGGTAACCGACACCTGAGACGTTTCCACTCAGCTGGAATTCCAGTTAACCGACACCTGAAACATTTCCTCTCAGCTGGAATTCCAGGTAACTGACACCTGAAACGTTTCCACTCAGCTGGAATTCCAGGTAAGTGACACCTGAAACGTTTCCACTCAGCTGGAATTCCAGGTAACTGACACCTGAAACGTTTCCACTCAGCTGGAATTCCAGGTAACTGACACCTGAAACGTTTTCACTCAGCTGGAATTCCAGGTAACTGACACCTGAAACGTTTCCTCTCAGCTGGAATTCCAGGTAACCGACACCTGAAACGTTTCCACTCAGCTGGAATTCCAGGTAAGTGACACCTGAAACGTTTCCACTCAGCTGGAATTCCAGGTAACCGACACCTGAAACGTTTCCTCTCAGCTGGAATTCCAGGTAACCGACACCTGAAACGTTTCCACTCAGCTGGAATTCCAGGTAACCGACACCTGAGACGTTTCCAATCAGCTGGAATTCCAGGTAACCGACACCTGAAACGTTTCCTCTCAGCTGGAATTCCAGGTAACCGACACCTGAAACGTTTCCACTCAGCTGGAATTCCAGGTAAGTGACACCTGAAACGTTTCCACTCAGCTGGAATTCCAGGTAACTGACACCTGAAACGTTTCCACTCAGCTGGAATTCCAGGTAACTGACACCTGAAACGTTTTCACTCAGCTGGAATTCCAGGTAACCGACACCTGAAACGTTTCCTCTCAGCTGGAATTCCAGGTAACCGACACCTGAAACGTTTCCACTCAGCTGGAATTCCAGGTAAGTGACACCTGAAACGTTTCCACTCAGCTGGAATTCCAGGTAACTGGCACCTGAAACGTTTTCAGTCAGCTGGAATTCCAGGTAAGTGACACCTGAAACGTTTTCACTCAGCTGGAATTCCCGGTAACTGACACCTGAAACGTTTCCACTCAGCTGGAATTCCAGGTAACCGACACCTGAAACGTTTCCACTCAGCTGGAATTCCAGGTAACAGACACCTGAAACGTTTCCACTCAGCTGGAATTCCAGGTAAGTGACACCTGAAACGTTTTCACTCAGCTGGAATTCCCGGTAACTGACACCTGAAACGTTTCCACTCAGCTGGAATTCCAGGTAACCGACACCTGAGACGTTTCCAATCAGCTGGAATTCCAGGTAACCGACACCTGAAACGTTTCCTCTCAGCTGGAATTCCAGGTAACCGACACCTGAAACGTTTCCACTCAGCTGGAATTCCAGGTAAGTGACACCTGAAACGTTTCCACTCAGCTGGAATTCCAGGTAACTGACACCTGAAACGTTTTCACTCAGCTGGAATTCCAGGTAACCGACACCTGAAACGTTTCCTCTCAGCTGGAATTCCAGGTAACCGACACCTGAAACGTTTCCACTCAGCTGGAATTCCAGGTAACTGACACCTGAAACGTTTTCACTCAGCTGGAATTCCAGGTAACCGACACCTGAAACGTTTCCTCTCAGCTGGAATTCCAGGTAACCGACACCTGAAACGTTTCCACTCAGCTGGAATTCCAGGTAAGTGACACCTGAAACGTTTTCACTCAGCTGGAATTCCAGGTAACTGGCACCTGAAACGTTTTCAGTCAGCTGGAATTCCAGGTAAGTGACACCTGAAACGTTTTCACTCAGCTGGAATTCCCGGTAACTGACACCTGAAACGTTTCCACTCAGCTGGAATTCCAGGTAACCGACACCTGAAACGTTTCCACTCAGCTGGAATTCCCGGTAACAGACACCTGAAACGTTTCCACTCAGCTGGAATTCCAGGTAAGTGACACCTGAAACGTTTTCACTCAGCTGGAATTCCCGGTAACTGACACCTGAAACGTTTCCACTCAGCTGGAATTCCAGGTAACCGACACCTGAGACGTTTCCAATCAGCTGGAATTCCAGGTAACCGACACCTGAAACGTTTCCTCTCAGCTGGAATTCCAGGTAACCGACACCTGAAACGTTTCCACTCAGCTGGAATTCCAGGTAAGTGACACCTGAAACGTTTCCACTCAGCTGGAATTCCAGGTAACTGACACCTGAAACGTTTCCACTCAGCTGGAATTCCAGGTAACTGACACCTGAAACGTTTTCACTCAGCTGGAATTCCAGGTAACCGACACCTGAAACGTTTCCTCTCAGCTGGAATTCCAGGTAACCGACACCTGAAACGTTTCCACTCAGCTGGAATTCCAGGTAAGTGACACCTGAAACGTTTCCACTCAGCTGGAATTCCAGGTAACTGGCACCTGAAACGTTTTCAGTCAGCTGGAATTCCAGGTAAGTGACACCTGAAACGTTTTCACTCAGCTGGAATTCCCGGTAACTGACACCTGAAACGTTTCCACTCAGCTGGAATTCCAGGTAAGTGACACCTGAAACGTTTCCACTCAGCTGGAATTCCAGGTAACTGACACCTGAAACGTTTCCACTCAGCTGGAATTCCAGGTAACTGACACCTGAAACGTTTTCACTCAGCTGGAATTCCAGGTAACCGACACCTGAAACGTTTCCTCTCAGCTGGAATTCCAGGTAACCGACACCTGAAACGTTTCCACTCAGCTGGAATTCCAGGTAAGTGACACCTGAAACGTTTCCACTCAGCTGGAATTCCAGGTAACTGGCACCTGAAACGTTTTCAGTCAGCTGGAATTCCAGGTAAGTGACACCTGAAACGTTTTCACTCAGCTGGAATTCCCGGTAACTGACACCTGAAACGTTTCCACTCAGCTGGAATTCCAGGTAACCGACACCTGAAACGTTTCCACTCAGCTGGAATTCCCGGTAACAGACACCTGAAACGTTTCCACTCAGCTGGAATTCCAGGTAAGTGACACCTGAAACGTTTTCACTCAGCTGGAATTCCCGGTAACTGACACCTGAAACGTTTCCACTCAGCTGGAATTCCAGGTAACCGACACCTGAGACGTTTCCACTCAGCTGGAATCAGACAAACATCTGGACTTGGGACCACACCGCTAACCCAGCAGCAGCAGACAGGACGTACCTGAACGAAGGCGACCGTCACGACGATGATGATGGCCTGGAAAAAAGAAGATTCCAGAGACAAATATTGATGTTTAGGGATTTTACAGCTGATTTTGTGCATTGACACGGGTTCATCCGGAAGGACAGATTAAAAGCAATTTGTTCAGAGGAAAAAAAAATCATTTTGTCATAAAATGAACAGATTTATTTCTATTATTTCAACTAAAACTAATTTTTTTCTGGGACATTTGGATTTTATTCTGACTTAAAAAAAGAAAAGATCGTGTTTCTGTTGTTTGAACCACGTCCATGTGATCCAGCAACCCCCCCGATGTGCTGCTGGTGCGACGTACCACTGTGATGCTGATGGCGTCGTCAAGCTGATGCATGAGGACGCTGATGACCGCCGAAGCCAGCAGCAGCAGGATGAGGGGATCTTTGAACTGCAGAGGAAGAAGACGACAGCAGGAGGATCAGTGGGGGTTTAGATGTTTGTGGTGATATAACCACGACACCCGTGCAGCTCCACTCCCGTTGAATCTGGAGTTATAGACATTATAAATAATAGGGACATTCTGGAAAGACAACTCTTCTGTTTTTACGTTTAGGATGAAAGAATCTGTCCGTTTCCGGTCCCTGCAGTCATTCCAGAGTGGAAGCTCGTGATCCAGGAGCTGCTCGGTGTTCAGAGGAACCAGAAAGTGACACACTTTACTTTTAGATCCTTAAATGCTTGTTTGTGTCAACGTTCATAACAGAAAATATTTCACGTGGACGTTCGCTGCCTATGAGGCTCGAACTGGAGCCTGAAAACGGAGCTGAAGATGTATGAAGCTGCATCCAGCTCTATTTTCAGCTCCAGCACCTGATGACCTGGTTTCCACGTCAACAGCAGGGCAGAAAGTTTAACCCTTCCATGTTTAATCTCTGGTGGCAGCTCCTGCATCTCCACCAGACCATCCTGCTGGGGAGCCGTTTACACAAGGCCGACATGTTCAATGTCAGGAACAAGAAGGACGGAGGGAGGCCGTTCTGTCCAGACCTCTGATCTGAGAGACTAAAGCATCACAAGTTTCTCCAGAAAATGATGAGCTGCAGAAGACATTATTCCCCTGTGACCTCTGAAGCTTCCAGGAACGTTGGCTTGTTTGCAGGATGCTCGAGGACGGGTAAAACTCAGAGCTATGTCTGTTTCCTGTGTCTGATCACAGAAGTTGAGGCATTTCGTCTTTAGGGGGGCGGGCCTTCCGCATGAATCTGACCTCAGATGATCTTCTTCATCTTCATCAGTGGGCCAATCAGAGCTGTGACGTCAGAAATTGAAGGTCAGTTACATGAAAACCCTCCCGTGTGACATGATGACCTGATGACACGAGGTCAACCTTTCCCCTTTTTCTACAAACTGCCTGAGATGTGAGAGGAAGCAGTCAGACTGTAGGTGGGACAGACATCAGAACCAGCCTTCGTTCGTCCTTCATCCACCGTCTGCCTCCCTTTAACGTCCTCTGCATCCTTCATTCTGTCCCTTGCATCATCCCTCTCTCCTTCCCTGATGGATTTCTATATTTAACCTCTCTGTTCTCCGTCCTCTCCACCTCCAGCTGCTCAGCTTCTGTCCTTGTCTGAGTCCACGTGGTCCAAACAAACTCCCCAGAGCGCCGTTCTCCATCTCATCACTCAACTCTGAGACACTGCTCTGATTTCCCGGAACAACGACTGGCTGCTCTTTTCTTTCCCTCCTGATCTGTCCTCAGGACTTCTGTCTGTGTCCTCTTTGTTTGCAGGACGTAGGAGGCAGCTGATGAATGCTTTCACTGCATCATGTGATCAAAGAGATACAGAAAAGCTCTGGTTTTAATGTTTGGCCACCTTGCAGCTCTGAGGACAGAACAGAGACACTCTGGATCATGTGGAGCCTGCAGGCACGTTATCAGGCATCATGTTAAAAACAGTCCCCTGGTTTGATCCTGAGTGGCCCCTCTGATTGGTCAGCAGCACCAGCAGATAATCCTGAAGCATGAGGAGGACAGAGTGGACCGGTACCTGCGAGATGTATTTCCTCCATAGCGGCTCCTCCTCGCTGATGTCGAACTCGTTCCAGCCGTGGTAGGCCCTCCTCCGGCTCACCTCCTCCTGGCTCAGACCCAGCTGCAGGTCGGCCTGCAGAACCAACAGTTAAACGTTTCACTGACAAGTCAACCACAGAAAAAGCATTTTTCCTTTTATCTTGTATTT